>NC_134353.1:141102878-141402878 GCF_048569485.1 Anomaloglossus baeobatrachus | reverse complement strand
TTGAGGTTTTGAAGGGAGCTTTCAAGCATGCCTTAAATTGTGATAGAGATTCACTATTACGACCACGGGTGAGAACGATGGAGGATGACGTCATTAGAGTTATTGGCACCTACGATTGTCAATCAGATAAAATCTATGGCATACTTCGAAAATACTGGGGAATCCTCCGTGCCGATCCGGATATCTGTGACAACGTCTCTCTTCGTCCCTCGATCACTTATAGGCGTGGAATCTCCCTTAGGGACCAATTGGTTCACAGCCATTACCAAAGACCTACCCCCCCTGGTACTTGGTTAGATAGAAGACCTATAGGTTGTTTCCGATGTGGTGACTGTAAATATTGTAATTGGATTGGTACGTCAAAAAGCTTTTGCAGTGCTAGCACCGGGAAAAGATATTGTATCAGGGACTTCTCGAATTGTAAAACAAGCGGGGTGGTCTATATGGCCACTTGTAATTGCCCCTTAAACTATGTAGGTAAGACTACAAGGGAACTACGTAGATGTATTGGGGAACATCTAGGGGATATAAAACATAAAAGAGACACCCCCCTGGCCCGACATGTTTGGGAATTCCATCAGGGTGACAGTAGATCTATCTCCTTCATTGTGATTGAAGTGGTTAAACCTAGCCCCAGGGGTGGCAACCTTGATAAGATCATCCTGCAGAGAGAATGCAGGTGGATTTATTCCTTGAAAACGCAAGCTCCATTGGGCCTTAATGACAGATTGACATACGCCCCATTTTTGTAGTTCAAAAATTTATACCTTTATTTTCTCTTTGTCTTCAATTGGTCATTGATTCAATAAATTTATATATATAAAAACATAAAAAATATAATAAGATATTGTCCCGATTTTTATACCCCACCCGTCATTGCCCCGCGAATGGGGATTCACGGGCATTTGTCTATACACCTTTATCTTTAGGTGTTTGTTCTCCTGGTTATAATATTTTGTCTCTGCGGTTGTTTCTGCAGGTGTTAATTTATTTCACCTATGCTTTCTCCCTTCATCATCCATCTCCCTCTCTCCCTTAGCTCCTCCCCCTCCTTTCCCCCTTCCCCCCCCCCACCCCCCTCCCCTTGGCTTCATTTAGATGACGTAGCATGATGCGTCTTTGACATTAAGTGCTAAATATGCATGTGTGGTGGTACTCCTTTATGATCTTTTTGGGACAGAGATGAGCCATTATTATGGGTAATATGTATGAATGGATTAAAATAACATAAAATATACACATGTGCTCTCCACCGTCCTGGATTGATTGACTGTGGGAAGAGTTAGATGTGGGCGTGGTTAATAATGCCGGCAGATTTGTTTTAAATGTGCGGCTAATAATCATCTCTGAGAAGGGGATGATGATTTTTTACACGCCCCGCATGTAAATTAATCCTGTCCCATGTTAGGAGGTCTTATTAAGCGTATCTTATAATATAAGATCGATAGATCAATGCATATGAGCGGGTTGTCATCTTGCCCCGGGAAATCTAACTGAGCTCCGCATTGGGATGCCGGTGGTGGGACAGGAGACTGAATGGAGCACGCATCATCAGACAAGTACGCATGCGCTGTTATGTCACTTTGCCCGGAGAATTTAACCGGGCGCCGCATTGTTATGCCATCAGTAGGATAGGAGACTAAATGGGGCGTGGTTTGTTATACTAACAGATCAGTACGCAGGCGCGATTACGTCATGGTGCCCGAGGGATTTGACTGGGCGCCGCGCTGCGATGCCCTTGTAAGTAATATCTGTGGGGCCGGCAGACTTGCACACGGACACGCCCCCTTTGCTTCCGGTCTTGAATCGGACATCTGTGAGTAGGAGGTATATGCCCTGGAGGCGTTACCTCACTATGACTGTGATGGTGGGAGGTTCTGAGAGATGGATGGATGACGGGAGTGGTGACCTAGAAACAGGGGCGGTTTTAATTTTAGCTGCCGGTTTCTTTGAAGGTGCACGCAACTTCCTTGTACTTGCGTGCACTCATGTAATCAAGTCACTCATTGGCTAGAGCATGAGTGACATGTGCAGTGACAAATGTAGGGGATGAGATAGCCAGGGGCTGCTATTGGTTGGTGGCTCCATGTGATCTATTGGTGCCGATTTTTAAACCCTGCACTTCCTGTGACCAGGGCGCACAGCCATGGATCACCATATCTGACAGCTGGAACCTTTGCCTCCTGATGATCCTTATATCCATAAGAAAGGGGAAACGCGTCGAGGCCATATAGAAATGATCATCTGAAGGGAAGTAACTGCATCTATATTCCCTTTTTCTTTCTTGTATATATAGTTTTGTGCAATCTGTACGATAAGTTATGGTAATCAGAAATTTACCCTATCACCTGTTTCAAGGGGTGACATCTTGATTTTCAGTAAACACTCTGTAATATATCAGTGAAAGTATATGTACAGTTTCTTTTTTCTTTGTAGAATCATGTGTGATTTTTGAAAAACTGTTTAGAGAGTGTTCACCTTTGAGGCAGGGTGTATCAAGGGAAAGCCGACGTTGAACGGGGGCGCCCAAAACAGTTACGGCGTCAAACCCTCCGTTGGTAGGTAGGAGTTAGTGTGTATAGGGTGAGATAGGGATCCCATAGAGAGTGTCTCCCCTTCCACCTTACTCTGCCCCCATGGTTTCAATTATTATGTGATGATCAGAATGCATTGAGGATTAGTCATTTAGGCCCCTTTGCATATTTTTCATACAGATTGTACAATAATTGCATTTGATCTGATCCATGAATGTTTTTAAAAAATGTTTTTGAATTTCTAAAAATTGTTTAGTAATCATTCACCTTGAGGTAGGGTGCATAAGGGTAAGCCGACGTGGAACGGGGGCGCCCAAAAAGCTACGGCGTCAAACCCCCCGTCGGTAGGTAGGAGCAAGCATGTATAGGGTGAGATAGGGACTCCATAGAGACTGTCCACCCCTTCTACCTTTTTGTGCACCTATGGTGTAATGAATACTTTTTGATATCTGGGGGGCATCAACAAAAAAGAAAAAAAATTAATTTTCTAAAAAAGGGGGTGTATGCTACACACACGCCAGCATATAATTCCCCATAGTTAAGGGCAGTCCCTTCCTTCTTGATTTAGAGGGATTCCATTTGGTAATGCCCCTTTTTTTGCTTGTATGCCCCTATGTGTGCTCACAGTCACTGGGTGTATTTTAACTAATTCTAGATATTAATAAAGGTTACATTTTATTCTGGTAATTGAGGTTCTTTATATTATTGTCTTTAAAACTCAATTCAATTGAACTGTTTTTTTGTGACGACATGGACTCTCATGGGTTAAAGTTTCTTAACATTCAGCGAGACTATTGTTCTTATGTGTGCTAAGTCATGTTTGCTTAGCTATTGCTCTCCAGACTTTTCCAGTAATCATTGTATTGTAGTTGTGTATTGATAATGTAATTACCTTAGTAGCCATTGTCTAGTCGGTGACTTGCCGACTACATGTAGATATACTGAGTCTTTCTATGCACATCATTTAAATGAACATTATCCATGCAGCTTGAAATTCATCCAATGGGAGAAGCAATCTTGTCCAACCAATCGATGAGGACGCAGTGTATCCTAAGGGAAGGTTATGGCTATAAAAGGGACTTCTTTAAGCCACCAGGGTTGATGAAGGTTGATGGATGCTGATGGATCCAGTCTAAGCTCTTTGGAGCTGACTAGAGGATCAGGATATCTTATGGCTTCAATCTAGGGGCTCCGGTTCCGGTTGGAAACCATATCCACAGCCTAGGGATTTCGACCCCGGCTGCCAGGATTGTATCATCATACCAGGACTACCTAAGGAGGACACTCAGGTTGGGACAGTTCAGTCACCTGTTACAGACTTTGCAGACCTCACACAGCTTCCTAAATCTGGTGTTATTCCAGTCACGGTGGGTGCCCGCCGAAAGCGGGGTGCTGCTGAATTGGAGTAAGTAGCCCTGGAACCTGTGAGTCATGGACATTCTAAATCCCTGGTGAGCCAGCGGAAGGGTGAGACACTGTTGCCTGTTACATTTGTGTGTTTTGCTAGTTATGTGTTATGTGCCGTTAATTGTTTGGGGATCCAATAAAGTCTAATTATTGTGGTTCCCTCACCCTGTGTTGTCTGAGTAGTGTTACGCCCACGGTTAAGGAGGCCGGCGTTCAGTTGGGATGAGCCCTGAGCCACGCTGTCTTTCTAAAGGCGGCGGGTTTTAGTGGACGAGAGCACCCACTGAGCCCCGTGTACCCACAGAGGGGACCCTGGGTTTCACATGATGTACTCTTGTCCCTATCTGCAGGAGTTGCGGTTACGATGTGGGGCCCGGCTTAAAGCGAGACCCCGGATCCTATATGGCACTGTGCTGTTGGGCGCTGTGTGGTCAGGGAAGCTTGAAACTTTCCCCGTCCAGGCAGATTCTGGAAAACCAACATGAAGTATGATCTTCCCTAGGGTCCTGCCGCCCTGTGTGACGTCAGTTCCATGGGGAGAAGAGATCCCTCTCCCCATGGCAACCATTGTGAACTTCTCCTCCTTCCCACTGGAGCACCTGTAGATGTGACTGCTCCGCTACCCTCCTGCTGGAGAACTCTCTAACTGTTTTGTTGTCTCCTGACTTCCCCTACTGGCTGCACCTCCTCCCTCCAAGGTCCTAAGCTAGTGGGACTGGGGCCCCTGTTGAGGGCATCCTGTATTTGCCTCTCAGTCGGCGACCCCTTTATTACCCTACCCTAGCCCAGTCCCCGGTGGGAACAGGGCAGCCTGGTGTGTATTTGAATGTGTAATGTGGTGAAAACGGCACTGACCTCCTCAGGAACCGGGTTTAGCATTACACCCAATGTTGGGTGCAATACTCTGTGGCGACTGAAGCCTCAGGGATGCCACACTCCCCCACAGCAAATGACGGCTGTTATGATTCAGGGACCGAGGAGGATGAAAAAATGCATAATCCCAAAAAGGTAACATAGTGGCTGGAAACATAATGGACTGCAGACCTAATTCTGACACACAACTAGAAGTAGCCGTGGGGCGTGCCTACAATGACCTGGACGCCTCGACAAAGCCGGAGAACTAAATAATCTCACAGATAGAGATATAAGAAAGCTAATCTCCCTCGGAGCAGTCCCCAAAGATAGATAGATAGCCCCACACATGTAAAGGCTACGGTGATATAGAAAAACACAATACAAAGCCAGGAAAGACAGATTTCAGCAAAGGTGAGGCCCAAACTATCTTTATAGGAAAGGATAGAAAAGAGCAACTGTCTGCAGCCATAAAAACTCTAATTTATATCAGCACTTCTGATATGGAAAATCCTGAGGTCACACAACCTCTTCCCCACTGTATCAGCACTCTGATGTTACTGGGATCCAAAAACACTAATACAGATGAGGGACTTAATTAATACCAAGCATGACAAACACAATACCTTGCAGAATCATGGAGATAAGTATACAGACACTCCCAGCAGGGAATGATCCCATTCCACTAAGAACTCCACACAGACAAAATAGGAATCAAGCCTTAGTATTAAAGCAGAAAAAAACAACAAGAAAGTGGAAAACAAACAGCAGAGGTACAAAGACCACTTATCTGAGTGAGAGGAGTTATGGTAGTGAGCAGAGCTGGTTACAGAATGTCCTTAACACACAGGAGACATTGACCACCAGCAAGTACAAGAGAAAACTACTCAGTTAAATAGCCTAATCTGACCCTGATTGCCAGTCCTCCACAGGTGTGTGGCTTTCACTCCACACATCAACTGCACCGCCAGCACTGACCACAAGAGGGAGCCCCAAACTGGAAAACGTATTTATTGGGGGGTGTTACTGCTATGGACAATAAGAAACACGCTGCCACTTTAAGAGACAGAAACCTCCCCGTGTTTGGAGGTAATGGAATGTTCTGCTCCCCCTGCAGAAAGTGTGCTAATGGATAGCCCGAGTGTAAGAAGGGTAGTGAGGTTCTGTTTTTCTTTGGTATGCGTGTGAAGGAACACACAGCTGGTGTGTCTCAGAGGATTGGAGTTTTCTTCTGAATTGAGAGACTCACAGATCCCAGGGAACCAGCGAGGAATCTGAAGCAAGAAGAAGATTTTGATTTCCTTAACCCGGCCCAGGAGACGTGCGCACCTTCAGATGAGACTGTTGTTGGGGGGCCTCCGGGACTGGATCCACGTCCCCAGCATCACTGTGAGTTGAATATTGTGCACATACTAGGGGCTAAAGTAGGCTTCAGTAGGTAGAATACGGAATCCGTGTGGCCCGTTTAGCAGAGGCCAGAGAGGTTACGTGTAGAGTAGCATTGTACCTGACTGTTTTTGTGTTTTGAGAACCTGTAATAGTTGGAGCACTGTGCTATTGAGCGGACCAACTAGAGAATACAAAAGTGTTGTTAAATCACATTTTGCCACTGTATACCCCGTGTGTGAACCTACCTTCTCCACATCTTTCCCCGCCTGTTAATAAATACACCCTTGTGGCACGCACCTCGTCTTGTGTACTGTAACCTACTCTGCACCGCGGTGGTCCTCTCGGCTATCGCTTCAAGTGGCGCTGCGAGCAGGGTACGGTCACCAAGATGGAGGCAGCAGACAGCAACGGCGGGAACGCTAATGTTAATGGGGGTGCTGTGGGCAATGGTGGAACCCCTGCAAGGACACTTCCAATGGGCACCATATTTAGTGTGCTACCAAAATTCGATGGCAATAACATGGCACTGTGTGAGTGGGTGTCCCGGCTGCAGAGCACCCTGAAAGTGTATAACATTGGCCCAGAGCTTGAGGTGGACATCACTTTGACTGCCCTAGAGGGAGAAGCCCGTAGAAACGTCTGTCTACAACCAGAACCCACCCGTAGTACCCTGAAAGAGTTAGTTGGATTCTTGGAAGAGATCTATGGCGAGACTGCTAGCGCGGGACATCTTTGTGCCAAATTTTTTTCGAGGCTGCAGCGGGAAGAGGAAGGGATCTCTCAGTATGCAACAGCACTACAAGAAGTGTTAGCGGAGGTCCAGAGAAAAGAGTCAGATGGACTCGGCGGCATAGGCTCTACCGACCGGATACTCCGGGAACAGTTTTTTCTGGGATTGCATAGCGTATCCTTGAGGCGAGCCCTGGCAGAACGGGTCCAGCGAATCCGGCTCTTACTTTTTGTCAAATCCTAGCAGAAGCAGTAGCCCGAAGTAAAGAAGAAAGTTACGCATCTGGGGTGGTGCGCGTCCAAACCGCAACCTCCAGAGTGGACCCAAACCGCCAGGTGGGACTGGTCCAGGTGGTGCAAGACCTACAGAAATCCGTTCTCTACGTACAGGAGAAGCTGACCAGATGGAGCAAAGAATGAGGGACTTGTCTAGTGAACATCCTTACCAGCTGCACCCTCCTCCTTCCAACCTGGCCCATCATACTCACACAATAATTCCTCGGCTTTACCGATGGGGGACTGGAGGCTGCAGGCTTCCTCTCGTCAGCCACCAGAGGCACGAGGTATTCCCCAGCGAGGAGAAGACATCCACTGCTGGGGATGTGGAGATCGGGGGTATATTGCCAGGGGGTGCCGGAACAACACTCAAAGCCAACGGAAGCCATCGTTTAACTACCAACCCCCGCAGTACTGCAGCACTCTGCGGGGGAGGCGAGAAGGGAGGCCGCTCCGTATCATAATGAACATTTGATCGCTGGTTGTCCCATCCTACGTGCTGAATTTGAGAGTGTCCCAGTGAATTGCTTGATAGATACAAGTCACGACGATGCCAGAAGCATACTTCAATCAACATTTCCAGACACTGGCCAGGCCAGAGAAAGAGACACTTATCCGGGTGATTGCCGCTAATCAACAACCGATCCCGGTAACAGGAGTTGTGTGGATGAATGTTCGAATCTCTGGGCAAGAAGTGGGAAAAAAAGGGATCCTACTAGTCCCCGAGCTCGTCAACGAAGACGTACCTGTAATATTGGGGATGAATGTCCTACGTGAATTAGATCAGATTATGTTCACCAAACGGGGACCCGGATACTGGAAGCAAGCTACTACACATAAGCCTACACAAGAAGCACTTCAACGGCTGATCCGCGTCTGTGGGACGCAGAAGAGTGTGCCATCTCATTAGACGGTAGGGGTCATCAGGGCTGCTGGGAAGGAACCTATAATCCTGCCTCCCAGGCGAGAAAGTATATTACACCTCCCAGTGGGAACCAATTGCAATCTCGATGGTATAGAAGTGATTGTTCAGCCTGTAGCAACCGGAAGAGTGGACCAAGAAGTTATGATAGCTCGTACGGTAGCTGTGGTCCAACAAGGACGCGTCCCTATCAGATCCTTGAATGTGGGCCCCGGTGAGGTCACCTTGCCTCGAGGGACGGATCTGGCCCTGGTGTACGTACATAAAGGCGAGGTGGTGAGTCATAAAGAGATTTCCTTATCGCTGATAGAAGGTGCGGGGTGGACCCTAGCAGTCTCTGCGAGGGTCAAAGAGATGCCATCCCCAGAGTGGAGTGGAAAGGCCATCCTCGATCAGATGGAAGTGGATGTGAAATCGCTGGGCCCTGAGCATGTGCAAGCAGTAGAAGCTATGCTGTGGGAGAACCAGGCCACATTCGCTCGCCATGCTGAAGATTTCGGCTGCACTGAAGCCATCATGCATGAGATACCGACCGGGGAAGCTCGTCCGATTCGAGAACGGTACCGACAGATCCCTCCCAAGATGTACCAAGAGGTAAAGACGTTACTGAAGCAGATGCTGGATTCAGGAATAGTGCAGGGCAGCCAGAGCCCTTAGGCGGCCCCGGTGGTACTCGTCAAGAAAAAGGATGGAACCATCCGGTTCTGTGTAGACTACCGGAAACTCAACGCTTGTACCGTTCGCGACTCGTACCCATTACCACGAATCGAAGAATCCTTGACGGCATTGGGGAAGGCCAAGTACTTCTCCACCTTGGATCTAGCAAGCGGGTACTGGCAAGTACCTGTGGCGGAAAAAGACAAAGCCAAAACCGCGTTCATCCTCCCGATGGGATTGTTTGAGTTTAACCGGATGCCCTTCGGACTCTCCAATGCTCTAGACACGTTTCAATGGCTGATGGAAAAGTGCTTGGGAGACCTAAATTTTGAAGCGACCCTCATATATCTGGATGACATCATCGTGTTCTCGGCCTCGTTCAAAGAACACCTTGACCGGCTTGGACAGGTACTCGGGAGACTGCAGGCTCATAACCTATAGGTGAAGCCCAAAAAATGCCACCTCTTCAAGAGAGAGATCGAGTACCTGGGCCACACAGTGTCACAAGATGGAGTCCTACCCTCTGCAGAAAAGGTGGCGGCCATTCAGAAGTGGCCAGTCCCTCGAACGGTGAGAGAACTCAAGGCATTTCTTGGACTCGCCGGGTATTACCGTCGGTTCGTCAAAGACTTCTCGAAGGTGGCGGGTCATTTGAATGAGCTGCTTAGGGGGACGGCCGGAGTGTCGAAGAACCAGGGCATCTCTTGGGAATGCCCTTACTTCAGCCCCGATCCTGGCCTATGCGGACTTCGACCGACCATTCCTGCTGTACACAGATGGTAGCCTTCATGGACTCGGTGCAGTATTGTCTCAGATGCAAAATGGACATGAGAGAGTCATTGGCTACGCCAGTAGGTCCCTGCGGGACAGCGAAAGAAACCCCCACAATTATAGCTCCTTTTGACTAGAGCTCCTGGCCCTAGTGTGGGCCATGACAGAGAAATTTGCTGGCTTCCTGACAGGAACCAAGATCCAGGTCCGGACAGACAATAATCCTCTGGCCCATCTTGAGAATACCAAATTGGGAGCCTTGGAACAAAGGTGGGTGGCTCCCCTTGCAAAGTTTGACTTTACCATCTGTTATCGCCCTGCTACTGAAAACGCAAATGCGGATGGGCTGTCAAGAGTGACGGTGGAGACCGCAGTGGGGGATCTCGATGAACGATTAGAGGAGGAAGAAACGCCAGACTTTAGCAAGTTTGGGCCCTCGGTGGTTGCGTCCCAGTTAAGTAGGCAGGCTTGCACACTGCCCCAGTCCCTGGGGAGCACCAATGAAGAATGGGGACATGATCAAGATGCAGACGAAGGGCTGCAACAGATGAAACACTGGGTAACTGAGAAGCAGAAGCCAGACAAACAAGAAAGGGCTAACCTGGACGCCGAGATGAAGAGTGTCTTACACCAGTGGGATAGACTGGAAGTTCGAGGATCAGTGTTATATCGTAAGAGACAACAGCCAAAAGATATAGAGGCAAGATGGCAGGTGGTGATCCCCGGAAAAATGGCTCAAGAAGTAGCTAAGGAAGCTCACGAGTTTGGCGCTCACTTCGGACCTGCAAAGACCTACCAATGGTTACAGCAGTACATGTACTGCCCCAGGTTGGAGTCTGTGGTGGAAGAGATTTGCTGGCAATGTCGAGTATGCGACCTCATTAAAAGCACCAAACAAAGGGCACCCGTTCAGACCATACAGACTAAAGAACCGCTAGAACTGTTGATGACTCATTATCTCCTCGTGGGACACTCCGCTCAGGGACTACAATACTGTTTGGTTATGACTGACCATTTCTCCAAGTTCGCTGTAGTCACCCCGACTAGAGATCAGACTGCTGAGTCGGCGGCACGGGCCATATGCCAAGACTTCATCCGGGTGTATGGATGCCCGAAGCGGATCCACTCTGATCAAGGTGCATGTTTTCAAGGCAAGGTGATAGAGGAATTATGTCGTATGTATGGCATCGAGTGATCTCGGACTACACCTTACCAACCCCAAGGCAATGGAGCATGTGAACGCTTCAACCGAACTCTACTTCAAATGCTGAGAACATTAGAGGAAGATAAGAAGGCATGTTGGCCAGATTACCTGGCAGAACTGGTCTGGGCCTACAATAACCAAGTTCACTCCACTACAGGTTACACCCCATATCTACTGCTATTTGGAAGAGTTGGGTGAGAAATCATCGAGCTGAATTTGGAGCAGCCAGAGGATTTCATGGAATGAACTGTCACTTCGTGGGTGAAAGAACATCGACAATGATTACAGACGATACGTCGGTTGGCTTGTCAACAGCTACAGAAGAAAGAACATATGAGCCCTAAACCGATTCAAGAGATACTGCTTCAACCTGGAGATCGAGTGTTAGTCAGAGAGAAACGCCCCAAGGGTAAACTGAGTAAAAGATGGGAAGTTCAACCCTACAGAGTAATCGAACGGGTGTAAGCTGACGGCCCGGTCTACAAGGTGCAAATTGAGCGTGGAGCGTCCGGCCCTAGAGTACTATACAGAAATATGTTGCGACCATGCCGGTCTGAAGCTCTTTCTACGCCAAGATCTCCTGCCGTCTCTGCCCCACTCTCTGAACTTACGTCATCTGTGTGTGAAGTCGAAGATGACTGGTGGATAGTCACCGATGCAAGGGGGGACCCTCAGCCTTCCGGAAATGGAGATCCCATGGATGAGCCACTACCGCCACGAGAAGAAGAGGCCAGCCACGATTCCACTGCGGCTCCCACAGCAAGTGTTCCACCGGAAGCTAGCCAAGCCTGGCCTGATAGTCAAGATCTTAGAAGATCTCAGAGGTCTACGGCAGGGGTTCCACCAATCCGATATGTTGAACGGTGTACTAGGTCTGCTGTACTGCCATTGTTGTCTCCCCTACACGTGCTGTTGTGGCACCCTGGCCTAGCCAGGTCGTCACGGATAACACACAAACACCCCCACCCCCATTAGACAGGGACACCAGCCAAACCAAAACCCTTGTTGCCTCCCTCCAGTGTCTGATGTCCACACCAGGTGGGGTGGAGCCAAGCGGTTGGCCCCACCCACCGAGGAGTTCACAGGCCTGGAGGCGGGAAAAGTGACAGTTCAGTGTTGGAGTTTGAAGTGAGAGGAGCAAGCACTTGGGTGTCTGGGTTTGTGGCCCAGGCACTGACAGCAAGGTTGGCAGACAGTGGTGGCCGTCTGCAGGAGTGGTGGAGCAATGCGGAACCGTAGGACCGGGCTCAGGCGACGGCCCGCCAGTACCGACTGGGGAGCGAAGTGAAGCTAGCACACACAGGCAGGGCCATCGGACCCCGACCAGGCTTGGAGCCACCGACAATAGTCAGATCCGAATGTGACTGGAACCCCAGGGGTTTCACAACAGCAAAAGTCCCGATTGAAGGCAACAGCCCACACCATGAGGGTATACAGCTACCGCCTAAGGCTAGAGACCCAAGGGCCAGCGCCTGCGGGCAAATGGGCTCCTCCGGTACCCATACACCGGGGAGCGGACTACCATTGGGAAGCCATAGTAGTCAGAAGGAGAACATCAAGGTGCAGGGAAAGACAACCGCCATCACCTGTCCGGGGAGAAACACTGCAGCCGGCTGGGGGACCCATCCATCCAGCCGTTTGGTTTACCGAGAACTTTGTACCTTTCTTGCTGAGTACACCCGTGCCATTCGGCACCGCGCCACGCTGTCCCTGCAACCCAGCACCTCACCAACCCTGCCTCCCTGTCACAACATCATCGGGCCCCGGGACCACCGACCCCTACCCACGGAGGGGGAAAACAACATCCCAGCTGCTCCCTACCATCGCTCCCGGGATCCCTGTCACCAGCAGTGGTGGTGCCCATCTTGACCATGACCCGTGGGTGGCGTCACGGACTAAATCCCCCAAACCAACCACCCCTTTCACTCACGGGCGAGGAGCGCCGCTCGAGTCCCCGGATCCGGCCCACCGCTCAAGCCACCGAGCAGCAGCAGCCGCAGCAGCGCCTGACCCGAGCGTTAGCGAGAGCGCAGCAGCAACGGCGTCCTCCCCACCCGCAACAATTTGGCGTCACAAACAGGATTGAACCCATCTACTTACCAGTAGAAGTGCGCCTTGTGATCTCCGCCGGCGGTGTCTGTCCGAAAATTTTGAAGCGCCACCATCTTGGCGCGAAAATCTCCCGCTCGAGCATCTGCTCCGAGCAGGGAAGGCGCGAAAGCGAAGCCCCGCCCCAACAAACGGAAGTACTGAAGAGTACCAAGGGGGCGTGAGAGTGTTTCTGCCTGATGTATCCGAGGCTATAGAAAGCGGGGACGCCAGGACTCTGCAAGATATCCTGTTCCTGGAGGCCGAGCAAGTAGGATGTCCGTCCTGTCCAGCAGGCCCACGCCCGGAACAGCGGCATGGGTGGAGGCTCGGGTGGCCCAATTAAGCCGCAGGCTGCAGACCCGGCTCCAGCTCCTGGTGCAAGAATGGGAGGCTGGAATGGTGGAGGTGGTGATGACCGTGCAGGCCCGTGAGGCGAAAACAGAATCGGAGGAGTGGGTGAGTGACCCACGCCCCTGTGTCCCAGAGGGACCGGTCGCTGCGGCCGAGGGGCTCGGTCTGCCGTCGCTCAGCCAGCTGCGTTCCCCACTGCTCGTATTGGTCGGTGCCACCCTGTCGGCCGGCCAGTTGCTCCTGAACCCGACAACAGATGACATCACCCCCGCCTGCGAAGACCCACCTGCAGGTGCTGCCCGCGAACGACAACATGCCCGGCCAGTCCCGACCCCGCTCCCCAGGGAGTCACCCCGCCCGGAGGCGGCCGCGCCTGAAGAGGTCCCTGCAGTCCGCCCGACTAGTACAGAGACGGAGGGTAGCCCGCCTCAAGCCCGGAAGGTGACGCTGACTGCTCCCAAACTCCAGGCCTTGGCTGAGGCTGCGGAGGGTTGCTGCTGCAAGGCAGCAAAACAGGCCGCGACACAGCGGTGCCCCCTTAATCAGAAGGGGCCGGTTGTAGCTCGCATCTGGGGGTACCGCCGCTCGAGTCCCCGGATCCGGCCCACCAATCGAGCCACCGAGCAGCTGCCGCAGCAGCGCCGGACCCGAGCGTTAGCGACAGCGCAGCAGCGACGGCGTCCTCCCCGCCCGCGACACTGTATTCACATTGAACCTTCCTTCATTACACGGTGGGCTCGAAGCTATGATGGCCGAGGACGACCATCATTCAGTGGGGAGGCATATTGGGGGGGTGTTACTGCTATGGACAATAAGAAACACGCTGCCACTTTAAGAGACAGAAACCTCCCCGTGTTTGGAGGTAATGGAATGTTCTGCTCCCCCTGCAGAAAGTGTGCTAATGGACAGCCCGAGTGTAAGAAGGGAAGTGAGGTTCTGTTTTTCTTTGATATGCGTGTGAAGGAACACACAGCCGGTGTGTCTCAGAGGATTGGAGTTTTCTTCTGAATCGAGAGAGAGACTCACAGATCCCAGGGAATCAGCGAGGAATCTGAAGCAAGAAGAAGATTTTGATTTACTTAACCCGGCCCAGGAGACATGCGCACCGTCAGATAAGACTGTTGTTGGGGGGCCCCTGGGACTGGATCCACGTCCCCAGCATCACTGTGAGTTGAATATTGTGCACATACTAGGGGCTAAAGTGGGCTTCAGTAGGTAGAACACGGCATCTGTGTGGCCCGTTTAGCAGAGTCCAGAGAGGTTACGTATAGAGTAGCATTGTACCTGACTGTTTTTGCATTTCGAGAACCTGTAACAGTTGGAGCACCGTGCTATTGAGCGGACCAACTAGAGAATACAAAAGTGTTGTTAAATCACGTTTTGCCACTGTATACCCCGTGTGTGAACCTGCCTTCTCCACATCTTTCCCCGCCTGTTAATAAATACACCCTTGTTGTTCGCACCTTGTCTTGTGTACTGTAACCTACTCTGCACCGCGGTGGTCCTCTCGGCTATCGCTTCATATTCACAACAGACGGCACTTCCGGGCCGCAGCAATTCAAAGTTTGGTACACCGATTTTGTATATGCATTAAACAAACAACATTCTTCCCTTTATGGGAGGCACCATCAATGAACATTACAAACTTATTAACTCTACACCAGTAGCATTATCAAAAGTAGTATCAAAACATTTACAAGGTAAAAGCATTATCAAAAGCATTTCAAATAGCAAAAATATCAAAACAGTATGAAGTATTGGTTATAGCAGCATGCATTGTCATAAACCATTGTCATTTTAAAACTAGTGCAAACTTCAGTCATTAAAACATTCCTATTCAGCATATAAAACATTTTCATGTAAACACAGTGAGGCTATGTGTCCACGTTGCTTTTTACCTGCTTTTTTGCTGCTTTTTCAACTGCAGCGTTTAATGCCAAAATGGATGTGTTCTGCTTTTCAAGCAAAGTCTATGGGAATTTGGGTTTCTTGTGCACACTATGCTGTTCAAAATGCTGCCTTTTTGTGGCAGAAATTTGGGCAAAAACTCTGCTTTGCAGTTCAAAACGCAAATGGCAAAAACAATTGACATGTTGCTTCTTTGAAAAACAGAGTTTTTGCCCAAATTTCTGCCACAAAAAGGCACCTTTTTGAACAGCAGGGACCCGTTGGGGGTGCTTTGGTGGTACAGGGAGATGGGCGGCCGGAGGGCACTGGTGTACTCACTATTAGAATGAAACACTCAAGTCTCTGGTAAACCAAAATGATGGTGGTCGGTGCCCGCAGCCGGCTGCAGTCGGGATCCCGCACCCGGTTGGTGGTCTCTTACTTTCTCCTGCACCTGTTTTAATTGTTGGGCTGCCTGCGCTTGCAACGTCAGAAGTCCGCTCCCCGGCTTGTGGATGTCGGGAGAGCCCTTTGCCCGCAGACGCTGGCCTGTGGGATCTCTGAGCCTTGGCGGTGGCTTTCTATCCCCCTCGTTGGGCTGTTGTCTTCTATGAGGGACTTTGGGTGGGAAAGGACCTAAAGTCCAGACCGCAATCAGTTAATTAACTCAGTCTAGTAGTTTTTAGACCTTGTTTCAGGGTCTGAGTACCCCCTCTTGTGCTCCGGTTTCCGAGTCGGTTCCCCGGGTCGGTACCGGCGGGCCACTACCCTGTCCCGGTCCACCACAGTTCCCCCGAGCCGTCATTCCGGCTCCTGCAGGCAGAGGCCTCCGTATGCCTCCTCGCCAAAGGTGCCCGGGCTCCAACCCTGGCACCTGTCAGTCTGCTACAGGCCTATCACACAGGCGGCCTGACCTCCTCCACTGAACTCTCAAACTCCACTCCAAAACTAAACTGAACTGTGTTTTCTGCCTCAGACACTCTGAACTCCTCTGTGGGCGTGGCCAACTGCCTGGCTCCACCCCCTGGTGGTGTGTCCATTAAGCACTGAGGGAGGTGACTAGGGTTTATGTGGTTGGCTGGTGTTACCTAGTTAGGGACTGGTGTAATGCGGGGCCCTATCTGTGATTACCTGGCTAGTCCAGGGCGTCACAAATGCACCTAGGATGGAGTAATCCTATAGCTGCACAAACATTAAATGGAAATAAACTCAGGACTACAGAACAGGATAAAGACTTGGGGATTCTGGATACAAGTAAGCTGAGCTGCAGCACTTAAATGTCAAGCAGCAGCTGCAAAAGCAAACAAGATTTTAGGGTATATAAAAAAGAGAGATTAGATGCCGCGATCTCAACATATTGTACCCCTCTAGAGATCACTTGTAAGGCCACATCTAGAATATGGGATCCAGTTTTGGGCTCCACATTTTAAAAAGAACATTCAGAAGTTAGAGTCAGTTCAAAGGCGGCAACTACATTATTACAAGGAATAATAATCCCAATGATCTGTATGATAATGCCCTGACAGATTCTAGGGGAATACAGGCATACTGACATATAGAATAAAATAATAAAATTTTGTTACATAAATTTTAAAAAGATTACAATAAAAAGCAAGGAAGCAAACCACTAAAGGAGATCATGACAGTCTGTATTAATAAATAAATAGATAATTCTAAAACAGACTAATATTAGTATTGACATATATTGCACTGGGGGATATTTCAAAAATAAATATAAAGTGCAAATTACATATCAAATGAACACAATGGTTACAAAATAAAGTGCAAAATGGTAATTGCACTAATCACATATGGAGCATCAATGGCAAATAAAGTGATGTGCTGCTATGTAATTAATATCCCTTTTATATATATATATATATATATATATATATATATATATATATATATATATATTGCACTACATACCCTATAGCATTCTCTGTAGAGAATAATACCAAGGGTAAAATGATGCACTCCAAAATCCAGGTAAATTATCTATATGTCATACAGTAGTATGTTGTAAGAATCAAAGAGGCTGTGTGGGATTAATCCATATAGATACCTGTGTATTACTGTCTCTCAAGCCTGTGCACGTGTCTCCCGCCACCAACACACATTTTGCCTCCTTCATCAGGGGAGAATAGATTATTACAAGGAATGGAAGGCCTCCCGTATGATGAGTAGTTGAAAAAAGATGGATTTGTTTAGATTAGAAAAAAGATGTTTTAGAGGAGATCTCATTTATATGTATAAATACATGTGTGGTCAATATAAAGGACTCGTAGATGACTTATTCCTTCCAAAGACAATATTAAGGACCAGGGGGCACTCACTGCAAGTGGAAGAAAAGCGATTCCGGCAGCTAAATAGGAAAGGGTTCTTTACAGTTAGAGCAGTCAGACTGTGGAATGCCCTACCACAAGAGGTAGTAATGGCAGACACTATAATAACTTTTAAAAAAGGGCTGGATGATTTCCTCAGTATAAATAACATTGTGGGTTTTAACCCCTTCACGACTGGCCGATTTTGCACTTTCCGTTTTTATTCACCATCCTTCCGAGAGACATAACGTTTTTATTTTTCAGTCAATATGGTCATGTGAGGGCTCCTTTTTTTGTGGAACGAGCTTTATTTTTAAATGAAACCATGAGTTTTACCATATAGGGTACTGGAAAATGGCAAAAAAAATTCAAATGCAGAAAAATAGCAAAAAAAGTGCGATTGCACTATAGTTTTTGAGATATTTTATTCACTATGTTCCCTATATGGTAAAACAGATGTGTCGGTGTGATGCCTCAGGTCATTACGAGTTCGTAGACACCAAACATGAATAGGTTTACTTTTATCTAAGGGGTTAAACAAAAATCAGAAGTTTGTCCGAAAAAAGTGGCGTACGTTTTGCACCATTTTCCGTGACCCGTAGCATTCTCATTTTTGGATCTACAGTTAACTGTACCATTTATGCCTGTTATTGCATTGTACCATTTCGCCTGTTATTACATTTAGCGCAAAATTTGTGGCAACCAAAAAGCGTAATTTTGGCATTTGGAATTTTTATGCTGCTACGCCGTTTACCAATCAGATTCATTTTATTTTGTCATAGATCAGGCATTTCTGAACGCGGCGATACCAAATGTGTGTATATTTTTTATTTTTTAACCCTTTCATTTTCAATGGGGCAAAAGGGGAGTGATTTGAACTTCTGTTTTGTTTTATTCTTTTTAGTTCTTTAAAACTTTTTTTAAAACTTTTTTTTATTTTACTAGGTCCCCTAGGGGGCTATAATGATTATCTGTCTGATCACTCTTCCACATTTGTGAACACAAGATATGCTCATCTCCTGTCTCACACAGCTCTCGGCAGTAAGTGAGTCATGTCAGCTATAGGAGTCATCACATGAGTTTGTGCTACCACGACAACCACTGGAAGTCACGTGATTTCGGTATTGGGCGGTGAGTAACGTTATGGCATGATCGCTATTATAATGGTGCTGTCACATATTGACAGAGCCATTTAAGGAGTTAAAAGGCACGGGCAGATAGCAATACCGATCGTGCCTAGCAGGCACACATCTCAGCTGTATAAATCAGCTGAGATGTGCGCCGATCTCCGTCTGCTGCCGGCAGCAGCAGGGGGAGATTGACACTATGACCGCTAGGACATAACTTTACTGCCCGTGGTCGTTAAGGGGTTAAATTATTTAGTTACAAAATATATAATTGATGGTGGAAGGTTGAACTAGATGGACCGGGGGCTTTTCTCAACTTGTGTAACTATGTAAAGTCGATACCAGATGTTTACATACACTATCTAAAAAAACACATCTGCCGGGTTTTCCTCACTATATGACATGAAATCAGAATAATCCTTTCCCGTTTTAGGTCAATTAGGAACCAAAATTATTTATATTTACCAAATGACAGAATAATGAGAGAGAGAATGTTTTAAGGCATTAGATAGTGGATGTAAACTTCTGTTTTCAACTATATTTGGCAGTAAAAATTCAGCATTCAAAATGCCCCTTTTTCACATTTTGTTTGCTGCGTTTTTTGGCTGTGGAATTTTGTGTTGTACAAAAAAGAACAAATAGGGCCCACACACCTTTAGTAATAAATTAGAGTTGCATAAATATTCTCTGTGGCCAATTTCTATATATATAATTGCCTTATTCTGTCTGTCTGTCTGTCTGTCTTGCTCCAAAATGACGTCATTACAGTGACAACCGTTGCATTGGCCGCTCCACCCGCACGCATTGGCCACTCGGCTCAGCCCGGCCCCGCCCCCCGCACACTTTGCCTGCTCGGCTCGGCCCGGCCATGCCCCCCGCACACTTTGCCCGCTCGGCCACGCCCCCACACACTTTGCCTGCTCGGCCACGCCCCCCACATGTTGCCTGCTCAGCCACGCCCCCCGCACACTTTGCCTGCTCGGCCACGCCCCCGCACACTTTGGCCACCTATACACCTCCCCGCAGGACTACTCCACCTATTAGACATCTTACCCCCAGGACTACTCAGGGTTAGGCTGGCAAATTTTAGCCTGGGGGCAAGCACAATGCACTGGCCCATGAGTGATGAGGCTCATCTTGTAGCACTTGATGCATATAGCACGTGTTCAACCGAGATATACCTGCTAACAACCCATGCAACAACAGCACTGACACCGGAGAATCCTCATAGCACACGGTGCACACGATGTGAGGATTCATAAGTCTATAATCACATACAGCTTTAGATTTGACAACTTTTTTAAAGAAAACTGCGAGAAGTGTAGAAATAGGGTTTCTATAAGCCGCGCCAATGATCACAGTGGGTGACCGATGCTGCAATAAAGTCACACTGATCTGATTTCCAGACTGTGATCATTGGGGCGGCTTATAGAAACCCTATTTCTACGCTTCTCTCTGTTATCAGCCACTTGGGTTGCCGCTGCCGTGGTCCATTTCTACATGCGATTATAGTAGTTGTGACTTTCACAACTACAGTTGGTGAGTATTATTGCTCCCCCTGCCCGTGCCCTGTACCTATAAGGGTAAGACCCTATTGCGCTTATTTTCCACAGCTCCTGTGTTTATTAAAGAAAACTGTGGCACAGCTAAGAACACACCAGTCTGCACGCCAAGGTAAACAGTGAAGAGGCTGCAGTACAAGCAATGCAATCTCTTCAAACAGCTGAATCTAGAGGATGTCGGTGGTCACATTGGTCGTCTTTTAATCAGTTTTTTAACTTAGTCAGATTCCCAATGATATAAAATTAATTGCTTGTCCTAAAAGAGTAAGCCGTCAATTGTATCAGCTAACTAAACCTTACAATGAATATTTCTTGAATGTTGCCGCCCATTCATGCTTGAAATGCCTCCAGACTTTTAAAGCACCAATCCAGTGATTTTTTTCAGCGTTGGAGTGACGCTTTAAATGTAAGCCCCCTGCCCTTGGTATCATACTCACCTTCCTCCGTCGTCACCTTTTTTCAACGCTGCTACAGTCTCATGGTGCCATCTTGTGTCTGTAACATCTAAGTAGCCGGAAGTTAGAAGTTACACCACAGGCGTTCAATGCATCTCTATGAGAGCCAGAACAAGGCTCTCATTGACTTGTATTGAGTTGTGACCTCCAGCGCTCCATGAAATACAGGAGCTGCTGGCAGATTACAAATCACGAGACTGACTGGAGCGACGCTGGAAACAGGTGAAGACGGCGGAGGGAGAGTATAAGACAAAGGGCAAGGACTTACATTTAAAGCATCTGTTAGGGCCAGGTGGACGGGCAGACCCAGGAGGTGGATCCACTGGGCCGAACTCCTTGATGAAGGCAAGGGGTCCGGTAGCCGGAGCACTACGGGTAGCAGGACAGTCCGTGTACAAGAGTAGAATGGTGAAGTCCCTGGGACCACGGAGTCACTGATGGTAGTCCGGGTGACGGAGCTCAGGTTCGGAGGCCGAGATGTTGTCAGGCGGAGTCCGGAACCGATGGAGCGAGAGGACGGGTCACCACAGGGATCAGAGATGGTACGGACTGACAGGATGGCAGATAGTCAGCGTTCGGGGTTCGGGAATCGGCAGGACCGGATGGCGAGGCAGGAGCGGCTCTAGAAGAGAGATAGATAAGTATGGCACAGAGACACAAGGAGACCTGACTCCTAGCTTGGAAAACACGAAGAACAGGCCCCGCCCACTTGGATACTAAACCCCTTTATACCCTGTACCTGTGTGCTCAATTTCCTGTTAGTGGACGCTGGCCCTTTAAGAAAGGGTCAATGACCGCGCGCGCGCCCTAATGCGCATGCGCGCGGCCCGGGTGCCAGAAGCCAGGGCAGGGAGCGGTGAGCAGGGAGCAGGAGAGCCGGGCTGGGGCTGTGTAGCCGACGGGCGCCGGGAGCGGGGACCGGGACGCCTGGAGACCGCGGGCAATGGAGGCTGGAGACCGGGGAGAGAAGCAGGGAAGACGGGGAGCGTGGCAGGTGAGCCGGGGAGCAGGGCAGGGGACCCGGAGAGCGTGACAGCATCACTCCAGCGAGGAAATAAAAAAATGCTGGAGTGATGCTTCAAATTATTAAAATTGCAAAAAATATATATGTCAATGCACACAGATTATGTGGTCAAGATTACTTATCAATTTTCAGTATCTTTCTAACTGTTGCTGCTTTATTGCAATGTAAAGCTTCAGGAGTATGTGTATACACTGTAGACATAGCTAATGATGTACTGCAGTCACTGCAGCCAATCACAGGCCTGTGCAGTCAGAGGAGATGAGAATTAATCAACAACCCTTCTAGTTCTGCTGCAGACAACTTGAAGGAGTTGTCCACTACTAGGACAACCCCTTTTGATCCCTATATTTGCCTCAGTTCAAATAAAAAAACGTATACTCTCCCGTCCATGCAAGGTTCCAGAGGTGTCAGCTCTCTTGTTCCCTGTGCTTACTTGAGGTTTTGATGTCACATGATCCCCGCGCCCTATCACCAACGGCTTCTGCCCCCTCCCAACTTCAAACAGGAGAACTAATCAAAAGGAAGAGAGCCAAGACTGACCACTCAGTTCCTGGTAATTACCCGAACATATGAGGGCGGGGAGAGGAAAGTCAGCGGAGATTGGGGTTGGGGCTCGTGTGATGTCAAAACTAGAGATGAGCCACCCCCCTAGCGTTCGAGTTCGGTTTGGTTCGTCGAACGGAGGCTCCGTTCGACGAACTGTTCGACGAACCACTCGAACCCCATTGAAAACAATGGGAGGCAAACACAAACACATAACAACACATAGAAAACACCTTCAAAGGTGTCCACAAGGTGACAAACAACTCCCAAGACACCACAAACACATGGGAAAGTGAAAAGGACATATACTCATGCGAAAACAAAACAGCTGGATGAGGAAAAAGAGGAGGAGACACAGATATAGGCATGTCATGCCCTTCTAAAATCATGTAAAACACAGCAACAGTACTCCAAGCAGAGTCTCCCTTTTTTAAAAAATTTGGGCCACACAGACACCCCTTCAGTGGCATCACTTGTGCCCCAGTTGCAAACTGGATGTGATGATCAAGCACATTCAAAAATACTCCAGTCTTAACTGTCCCCAGGATGACACCGCGGTAGGTAGCAAAGTCTTTGCCGAACCATGACTTGTTCATCTTGGCTTATTTTTAAAAACACAGCAAGGGGACTCCAAGCAGAGTCTCCCTTTTTTCCAAAAATTGGGCCCCACAGACACCACTTCAGTGGCAGCACTTGTGCCCTAGTTGCAAACTGGATGTTTTGATTTGCATCAAGCACATTCCAAAATACGCCAGCCTTAACTGTCTCCGGGATGACACCCGGGTAGGTAGCAAAGTCTTTGCTGATCTATGATTTGTTCATCTTGGATCGTTTTTAAAAACACAGCAAGGGTTACTCCAAGCAGAGTCTCCCTTTTTCCCAAAAATTGGGCCACACACACCATTTCAGTGGCATCACTTGTCCCCCAGTTGCAAACTTGACAGGTTGATTTGCATCAAGCACATTCCAAAATACGCCAGCCTTTACTCTCCCCAGGATGACACAGGGGTAGTAAATTCCTGGTGGATCCATGACTTGTTCATTTTGATGAACGTTAGTCTGTCCACATTGTCGCTGGACAGACGCGTGCGCTTATCTGTCAGCACACACCCAGCAGCACTGAAGACACGTTCTGAGACAACGCTGGCTGCGGGACATGACAAGATCTCCAAGGTGTAAGTGGCGAGCTCAGGCCATTTTTCAAGATTTGAAGCCAGTTGCAAAGTCATGGCATCGATGTTCATTTGGAGATACTCCTGTATCATCCTCTCCAGCTGTTGACTATGTGTCAGACTTCTTGTCTCTTGTGGCCTTGCATTGGATGGTCTAAAAAAAAATATGAAATGATTCCATGAAATTGCTGTTACCACCAGATATGGTGTTGCTGGTACGGTTTGACTGATAATGATGAGACAGTCCCATGTTTGGCAAGTTACAACTGGGAGATTCACTCTGTGCACCACTGGTATTTGGTGGAAAAGCCGAGCTAAGATTGAGTAACAGCTGCTGCTGATACTCCTGCATACGTGCGTCCCTTTCTATTGCTGGAATTATTTCGCCAAATTTTGGACTTATACCGGGGATCTAAGAGTGTGGCAACCCAGTAGTCATCATTACTTCTAAGGCTAGTTTCACACTTGCGTTGAACGGTATCCGTTGCATTGCGTTGTGTGACGGATGCAACGGATGTGTTGCATATAGTGGCACAACGGATGCAACGGATCGTACAAAACAACGGAATAAGCCTTTTTTTTTTTTTACACAGTTTCACCGGCGGCAGACTGTGAACGATCAGCTGATCGCTCCCAGCAGCCGGTCGCCGGGTGATCAGCTGATCGCTCCCAGTACTGGGTGATCAGCTGATCGCTCCCAGCGCCGGGTGATCAGCTGATCACTCCCAGCGCCGGGTGATCAGCTGATCGCTCTCAGCACGGGGGTGGGGTTAAACTGATCCCTCCCAGCGCCGGGTGATCAGCTGATTGCTCCCAGCACCGGGTGATCAGCTGATCGCTCCCAGCACCGGGTGATCAGTTGATCGCTCCCAGCGCCGGGTGATCAGCTGATCGCTCCCAGCACGGGGGGGTAAACTGATCACTCCCAGCGCTGGGTGATCAGCTGATCGCTCCCAGCGCCGGGTGATCAGCTGATCGCTCCCAGCGCCGGGTGATCAGCTGATCGCTCGGCCGCCGAGAATGTGTGCGGGGGGGAAGTGCGGAGTGGGTGGAGCCGAGCGGGGCCATGGCGCTAAGGACAGGTGAGTCTGTGTGTGTATGTGTATGTGTGTGTGTGTGTATATATATATATATATATATATATATATATATATATATATATATATATATATATATATATATATATATATATATATATATATATATATATATATATATATATATATATACATGCGGATTGGAGTGCGGGAGGGGGCGGAGCCGAGCGGGTAAGTGTCGGGCTCCCTGCACACGTGGCCAGGGTAAATATCGGGTAAAGCACTTTGCTTGGTTACCCGATATTTACCTTGGTTACGGGTGCAGGGAGCCAGAGAGAGCATGCGCAGTGAAATCCTAAGGATTCCGCTGCTCAAAAAAACGTTACATGCTGCGTTCCTCCCGCTGGGCGGAAGCAACGCAGCGTCGCCCAGCGGAAGTAACGCAGGTCCTTTTGGCACAATCCGTCATCCATACAAGTCTATGGGAAACAGCGGCATCCGTTAACGGATTCCGCTGTTTTCCAAAAGGGCGGATTGTGACTGAAGGAAAACAACGCAAGTGTGAAAGTACCATAATTCGGACAATCCGAGGGTCATGTTGTAGGTAGTGCAGCAAGAAGGCGCTCATGTGTATTGCGCATCCCTGTGGACCGAGTCCTTGCTGTGTTTGTGGTGGCGAGGTGATAACCATGCTTCCTTCCTCTGACATCTCCCCCCAACCTCGAACAACCGAAATTTGACCAAGGTCTCCCTCATCTGCTGAGTCTTCCATGCCCATCGCCAGTTCGTCCTCCATTTCTTCCTGGGCTCCTGCACCTTCCTCAACAGTTTGGCTGCTACCATGTGCCCTTGTTAATCCCTCTCCCCCACCGTCCCATGCCTGCCGTCTTGGTGATGCAGAACGTCTGGACCTTGCAGATCTTGGTAGCCCTTCTGTATATGAATCCTCCTGTACTTCCTCCCCTTCCTCTTATCCCACCCCCTGACTCCGAATAGTGTTTAGAGTGTGCTCCAGCATATAAATGACTGGAATTGTCATGCTGATAATGGCATTGTCAGCGCTAAACATATTCGTCGCCATGTTGAAACTGTGCAGAAGGGTGCATAGGTCCTTGATCTGAGACCACTCCAGCAGCGTGATCTGCCCCACCTCTGCATCTCATTGGCCCAGGCTATACGTCATAACATATTGCACCAGGGCTCGGCGGTGCTGCCACAGTTGCTGCAACATGTGGAGAGTCGAAGTCCAGCATGTCGGCACATTGCATTTCAGGCGATGAAATGGCAGGAGCGATGCAAGTCAGTCAGCTGCGCCGGTTGAACGGCGGAAGTGAGCAGAGAGTGACCGTGCCCTGTGCAGAAGCCCATCTAGGTCGGGATAGTGGGTTAAAAATTGCTGGACAACAAGGTTCAACACGTGAACCATACAAGGCACGTGTTTTACCTTGCCCCGGCGTAGGGCCGCACCCTGGTTTGCAGCATTGTCGCACACGGCCTTCCCTGGCTACAGGTTGAGTAGAGACAACCATTTACTAAACTCGGTCTCCAGAGCTGACCATAACTCCACAGGTGTGTGACTCTTATTTCCCAGACATTTCAACGCCTGATGCCGTTGAGCTCTGCTGCCAGCATAGTAAGTAGGTGTGCGAGATTCCTTGTGCGCAGTTAAAATGCAGGTGGCCTGACCAGGCAGGCTTGGGGCGGAGGTGGAGGACCCAGACGAGGTTGAGCAGGCAGAAGCAGTGGAGGAACTTCCACATACAGAGGATTGACGCACAAGTCGTGGGGACGGCAAGACTTGTACAGCAGACCCTTCTCCATCTCGCACCATAATTACCCAGTGCCCAGTCAGCGACATGTAACGCCCCTGTCCATGCTTACTGGTCCAAGTATCGGTGGTGAAATGCACCCTGTCACACACAGAGTTTCTCAAGGAAGCGGTGATGTTGTGTGCGACATGCTGGTGTAGCGCAGGCACACCTTTCTTGGAGAAGTAGTGGCGACTGGGCATCTGGTACTGGGGCACTGCGACGGACATAAGGTCTCGAAAATCCTCTGTGTCCACCAGGCGGAAAGGCAGCATTTCTGTAGCCAACAGCTTGCAGAGGGTGAAAGTCAACCTCTTAGCTTTGTCATGGCTCGGAGGAAATGGCCTTTTAATTGGACACTTAAAATGTCGTAGCAAAAATGGAGAGGTGGTGTACAATGCAGAGGTGGTCTAGCTTTATTGACAGCTGGAGAACCAACACTGACTATCCCTGACAATACAACTATGGCCCTAAAACTGGCAGCACTGTTTGCTATAAAAATTGCGTAGCAAAAATGGGCAGGTGTGTAGAATGCAGAGGTGGTGTACCTTGCGTGGCACCAGAAGAACACTAAGTTAGTATCCCAGACACTTTTAGTATGCCACTAAGTGTCAGCACTGTTTGCTATAAAAATTGCGTAGCAAAAATGGGCAGGTGTGTAGAATGCAGAGGTGCTGTAGGTAGCAGGACAGCAAAAGGAAGCCTCAGTTTCTATCCCTGCCAATGAAAAAATGCAGCAAGGAATTGCCTAATCCCTAAAGCGCTGTGTAGATTGCACTGTAACAGTGAAGAAAAACGTCCCGCACCACTGGTATTACCTTGCAGAATCACACGTTTGCTATGAGTTTGGCTCCAAAGTCAAATGTCCACCGGATGCGGGGTGCCCGTCCAGATAAGAAAGGATGAATCCAAATGTTCCAGAAATTAAAAAGACCGCACTCGTCTGCTGTGCCGGAATCCTCTTTATTATAACACGTGCAGGTTAAAAGGCAGGAGGGGAACTGGGTGAAGGTTCCTCGCAAGGGACGACGGCCGTTTTGCCTGTAAATTAAGCTTCAACTGGTCCACTTGGAGGAGGAGATAGATGGAACCCAAGCAGGTATGAAGCCGCACTTAAATATTGAGCCCCGCCATGATGCACCGAGCGCCTGTACAAGATTAGAGCAGTCAGTCTGTGCTGAGTCACTTTAAGGTTGGGGCCACACGGGGATTACTGCGATCCCCTCGCATGACACTCGTCTCATGCTGGCAGTACAGCAGAGCCGAGTGTCACTGCGACTGAGGTCCAATCGTGCGAGCGGACCCCAGCTGCGGGGGGAGGGCCGACACTGAGGAGGGGCAGGCCGGCCCTGAGGAGGGGAGGGGGGGATTTATCTCTCTCTCTCCTACGTAGCCGGCTATTGCCATTCTCGCCCTGCACTCGCGGTACACCGGTGTAATGCGAGTGCAGTGCAGTTTTTCCCTCGACCCATACACTTGAATGGGTGTGAGAGAAAGAGAGTCTCGAATTGCACCAGCAGCATGCTGCGACTGTTTTCTCGTTCCGATTAGGGCTGAGAAAATAATTGCTCATGTGCACTGACACACATTCCACTCGCTCCGAATTTCATGCCGTGTGGCTTAGGCCTAAAAGCCGCACTGTGGTTCCCAAATTAGTTTTACATGTTGGATAAACCTTTTACTAGTCCTGTGTAATCTGAAAATACTGCTCTATGGGCAGATCATGCTTTTTTTCTACATGTATTTATATTGTGGCCCATCTTGTAATATCACATATAGAGGTCCCCCAAAGCATAATCACATATAGCCTAAGATACTGACACTGGGGGTACAGGATAATGACACTGGGGTACAGGATACTGACACTGGGGGTACAGGATAATAACACCCACACTGGGGGTACTGGATAATGACACCAACACTGGCGGTACTGGATAATGACACCGACACTGGCGGTACTGGATAATGACACCGACACTGGCGGTACAGGATAATGACACCGACATTGGGGGTACTGGATGACACCGACACTGGGGGTACTGGATAATGACACCGACACTGGCGGTACTGGATAATGACACCGACACTGGGGGTACAGGATAATGACACTGACACTGGGGGTACAGGATAATGACACTGACACTGGGGGTACAGGATAATGACACTGACACTGGGGGTACAGGATAATGACACTGACATTGGAGGTACTGGATTATAACACAGACACTGGGGGTACAGGATAATGACCCTGGGGTACAGGATAATGACACTGGGGGTAATGGATAATGACACCGACACTGGGGGTACAGGATAATGACACTGACATTGGGGGTACTGGATAATGACACAGACACTGGGGGTACAGGATAATGACACAGACACTGGGGGTACAGGATAATGGCACTGACACTGGGGGTACAGGATAATGGCACTGACACTGGGGGTACAGGATAATGGCACTGACACTGGGGGTACAGGATAATTACACTGGGGGTACTGGATAATGACACAGACACTGTGGGTATAGGATAATGACACTGACATTGGGGGTACTGGATAATCACACTGGGGTACAGGATAATGACACAGACACTGGGGGTACTAGATAATCACACTGGGGGTACAGGATAATGACACAGACACTGCGGGTACAGGATAATGGCACTGACACTGGGGGTACAGGATAATGACACTGGGGGCACAGGATAATGACACTGACACTGGGGGTACAGGATAATGACACTGGGGGTACAGGATAATGACACTGGGGGTACAGGATAATGACACTGGGGTACAGGATACTGACACTGGGGGTACAGGATAATGACACCGACAATGGGGGTACTGGATAATGACACTGACATTGGAGGTACTGGATTATGACACAGACACTGGGGGTACAGAATAATGGCACTGACACTGGGGGTACAGGATAATGACACTGGGGTACAGAATAATGACACTGGGGGTACTGGATAATGACACTGACACTGGGGGTACAGAATAATGACACTGACATTGGGGGTACTGGATAATGACACTGGGGGTGCAGGATAATGGCACTGACACTGGGGGTACAGGATAATGACACTGGGGTATTGGATAATGACACAGACACTGGGGGTACAGAATAATGACACTGACATTGGGGGTACTGGATAAGGACACTGGGGGTGCAGGATAATGGCACTGACACTGGGGGTACAGGATAATGACACTGGGGTATTGGATAATGACACAGATACTGGGGGTACAGAATAATGACACCGACATTGGGGGTACTGGATAATCACACTGGGGGTACAGGATAATGACACAGACACTGGGGGTACAGGATAATGACACTGGCGGTACAGGGAAATGACACCGACATTGGGGGTACTGGATGACACCGACACTGGGGGTACAGGATAATGACACCGACACTGGCGGTACTGGATAATGACACCGACACTGGGGGTACAGGATAATGACACTGACATTGGAGGTACTGGATTATAACACAGACACTGGGGGTACAGGATAATGGCACTGACACTGGGGGTACAGGATAATGACCCTGGGGTACAGGATAATGACACTGGGGGTAATGGATAATGACACCGACACTGGGGGTACAGGATAATGACACTGACATTGGGGGTACTGGATAATGACACAGACACTGGGGGTACAGGATAATGACACAGACACTGGGGGTACAGGATAATGGCACTGACACTGGGGGTACAGGATAATTACACTGGGGGTACTGGATAATGACACAGACACTGGGGGTATAGGATAATGACACTGACATTGGGGTGTGATACCAATGTGATATGACTGAAAGAATGTGTGATTAGATAGGAATCATAATCAAAAGATAGGAGTGATCCCAGATATTATTTGACCAATCAATAATTCAGTATCAAAGAGATGTCCTTTGGATATCCAATTTCACTATGACCAAGGAATAAGATAATGAGGAAGTCACATTTACAGTTCCACTTACCGGAAACTTGTGGTTGGCTTAAAGACAGGTTTAAGGAAGATTGCATATGAAATTTACGGCTCATTGCAATATTTCACTAACACTATGGTCAACTGGCAGGATGTGCAGGAAATGTGCAGGAAGCTGCTGGTGCCCACAGCAGTTTGTGGTCAAGTTACATGAACATGACTCAGCTGTCACATGCTGGTGACCATTTAAACACAACCTACAAAGTTTTCCTATAAAAATACACCGGACTCGCTTAATGTTAAGGGAAACCTTCCAGGACATTGAAGTGTACGCACTGTTCCTGTGATGCAAGATGCCATGATGTTGATTCCTTTATCATTAACTCGAGTTCCCTCCGATGTGAAAGGATTGCTACAACAAACGGTAATGTTGATGCATATTTCTGTTATTGTATAAGATTCTAAATGCCTATGTACCATTAACTATTCATGTGCTATTAAAATAAATAGTATCTTGCTATAAAGAATATTAGTATTCGTGCCTGATTAGGATATCAGTGAACGCTTCGTAAGTACGGGCTTTCAGCCCCCTTTTTAGTAGAATTTAGCAAGACATAAATTGGCGTAGTCGGCAGGATTACTTCTATAAGAAGTAATTAAACTAATTTTTGTAATTTAGAAGTTAAAAACATATATTTGGCAAATTTCCAGATATTTTTTTTATTTAATCTTTTTGCATAGTGTCAAAATGTTCAGAAAACGTAAGGATAATGTTAAGGAGGTTGTTGTGGAGATCCCGAGCTGGATTGAGGCTCCCTACAATCTTATAGCACATGAATTGGTCAATTGTGGATTGGCAGAACAATGGCAGAATAAGCTTAAGGGTTGTGTACCTACTGATGTTGTGAATGTACTCAGTGGTGTCCCTGTGAAAGCAGGTGATGTAGTGTCTTTAGCACGGCACAAACAATGGCAGGATAAGCTTAAGGGTAGTGAAGCTACTGATGTTGTGAATGTACTCAGTAGTGCCCCTGTGAAAACAGGTGATGTAGTGTCTTTAGCACGGCACAAACGATGGCAGGATAAGCTTAAGGGTAGTGAAGCTACTGATGTTGTGAATATACTCAGTGGTGTCCCTGTGAAAACAGGTGATGTAGTGTCTTTAGCACGGCACAAACAATGGCAGGATAAGCTTAAGGGTAGTGAAGCTACTGATGTTGTGAATGTACTCAGTAGTGCCCCTGTGAAAACAGGTGATGTAGTGTCTTTAGCACGGCACAAACAATGGCAGGATAAGCTTAAGGGTAGTGAAGCTACTGATGTTGTGAATGTATTCGGTAGTGTCCCTGTGAAAGCAGGTGATGTAGTGTCTTTAGCACGACACATCTGGATTTTGGCAAGTGCATATAGTGTAATGCATGAGCGTGATCTAAAGATGCAGAAGAAAAGTTCCCAGATGGAACAAAAGATGATAGAATTAGGTGGCCTGAAAACAGTTATGGAATGTAATACCAGACTGTTGAAGGATAAATTGGAACATTATCAGAATGTGGCAGAAAAAGCTGCCGTAAAAATTGCTCATATGTGGAGTAAAGGATGGGAGATCAGTGATGCCAAGGTTCAAGGACCGTCTCAGGTGGTAACATTTCTAGGGATTCAGTGGAACAAGGTGCACAGAGAGATCTTGCCCAATGTCAGACAGAAAATTATTAATTTTCCGGTCCCTAAATCCAAACAGGAGACTCAGTCTTATATTGGATTGTTTGATTTTTGGAGACAACATATCCCTCATTTGGGACAAATGTTGGCTCATTTGTGCAAAGTAACGAGGAAAAAATATGAGTTCCACTGGGGAGAGGAACAGCAAAATGTGTTTGAGATGGTCAGGGAAGTGTGGCAAGACATTGAAGGGATTATTCAATCTACCAAGACCACTGTATTTCATGTTGATGCTCATGTCCCTACTAACTCACTTGAACGTTTGTTTAATTCAAAAGCAGATAAAGCAGCAACCATCAGACAAGTCAGTCCAACAGTTGACAAGGCAAGGTACAGCTGTTTGGGCACACCAGAAAGAGCGACACCTTATTCCGCAGGTTTAGACCTCAGTACATTGGAAACTGTCGTGGTACCCCCAGGTAAGGTAAAACCAATTTCAACAGGATTAGGTTGCCAGATACCAAAGGATCATCATGGTCAAATAGCCACTCCTAGTTTAGTGTTAAAAGGAGCCATAGTGGTGGGAGGGGTAATAGATGCAGATTATCAGGGAGAAATCAAGGTACTGATGCTAAATTTTGGAAATGAACCTTTGATATTGATGAAACACCAGAAGGTGGCTCAGGTGTTGATAATTCTAATAAACTTGTCTGAAATAAGAGAAGGAACTGCCCCGGCAGAATTAACAATATGGAGTACTAAAGGTTTTGGATCCTCTAATTTTACAAATGTAGGAGCAAAAATATTGATTCAAAACCTCCAAGGACCGCCCTCAGAGACAGCGGTAATAGCGGTCGGAAAAGATCGTACTCTCCTGATAATGAGACCAGGAGTGGAGAAGTGGGAATATGTCCCACAAGAAAAATGTTATTTACGAGAATAATAGTGTATCTTTATTTGCAGAAGGTGTGGTAAATAAGCGGAATCCATGGTATCGGTTACTGGGAAGAGCTCGATGGTGATGAGATGGAGAAATTCCTGTGTTTGATGTTTGCCTCTCTGGTCGTTGGATGGACAAGTCTACATCAGGAGGAACCTGTGGCAAATGAATTTCTGATGCACCATCACATTTTCAACACACAGATTGCTGGATCTGTACACATTCTTCGGTTACAGCCACCAGTATCCCTTATCTGGATGTCCCGGTATCGATGGAGGAAATCTTAAAGTAGAAAAGTTGTTCTGATCATCTTGCTGATAAAGACACTCGAAGTGTTCGTCTATAGAATACTACAGTACCCATTTCCATAGTGGGATGGATCAATCTTCCATGGTGGCAAGGCAATTTGAATGCAACAGTCACCAATTTGAAATATCTGGCTTTTAAGGGAGGAATTTGGGTACCAAGAAATAAGACTGGACTGACTAACCTGGGATTCATCCCTATGGGGAATATAAAAATAAGTTTTGGGACAGCTATAAATACTGTAGATGCTTTTAAACCCAGCTTAGTGGAAAGGACAATTCATGATATGTTATGGCCTTATGCCAATATGTTCATAAATGGGACTAGTGAAACTTGTAGTAACATATCGGGAAATGTAATGTGTAATGATTCCTTTGAATATCGAGCAAATGCCAAAACACATGATATTCAAGGGAGCTTTTCAGATAATATTGCTTTTAGTTTTAATATACTGTACAAAAGTAGTGAAAGTGATTATATTTGTGATTCAACGTTTATCTAAACAAACCAAGAAAACAAAATTTGTGGCAAACAATATTTCTTGGTCATGGTATGGTATATTCCGAGTGATCTTCTTCTAGTGGAATACTGATGATGGAAAATAATCCCTGGGATCAAGGACCGATTGTGATACCAATGTGATATGACTGAAAGAATGTGTGATTAGATAGGAATCATAATCAAAAGATAGGAGTGATCCCAGATATTATTTGACCAATCAATAATTCAGTATCAAAGAGATGTCCTTTGGATATCCAATTTCAGTATGACCAAGGAATAAGATAATGAGGAAGTCACATTTACAGTTCCACTTACCGGAAACTTGTGGTTGGCTTAAAGACAGGTTTAAGGAAGCTTGCATATGAAATTTACGGCTCATTGCAATATTTCACTAACAGTATGGTCAACTGGCAGGATGTGCAGGAAATGTGCAGGAAGCTGCTGGTGCCCACAGCAGTTTGTGGTCAAGTTACATGAACATGACTCAGCTGTCACATGCTGGTGACCATTTAAACACAACCTACAAAGTTTTCCTATAAAAATACACCGGACTCGCTTAATGTTAAGGGAAACCTTCCAGGACATTGAAGTGTACGCACTGTTCCTGTGATGCAAGATGCCATGATGTTGATTCCTTTATCATTAACTCGAGTTCCCTCCGATGTGAAAGGATTGCTACAACAAACGGTAATGTTGATGCATATTTCTGTTATTGTATAAGATTCTAAATGCCTATGTACCATTAACTATTCATGTGCTATTAAAATAAATAGTATCTTGCTATAAAGAATATTAGTATTCGTGCCTGATTAGGATATCAGTGAGCGCTTCGTAAGTACGGGCTTTCAGCCCCCTTTTTAGTAGAATTTAGCAAGACATAAATAAGACATGGGGGTACTGGATAATCACACTGGGGGTACAGGATAATGACACAGACACTGGGGGTACTGGATAATCACACTGGGGGTACAGGATAATGACACAGACACTGGGGGTAGAGGATAATGGCACTGACACTGGGGGTACAGGATAATGACACTGGGGGCACAGGATAATGGCACTGACACTGGGGGTACAGGATAATTACACTGGGGGTACTGGATAATGACACAGACATTGGGGGTACTGGATAATCACACTGGGGGTACAGGATAATGACACAGACACTGGGGGTACTGGATAATCACACTGGGGGTACAGGATAATGACACAGACACTGGGGGTACAGGATAATGGCACTGACACTGGGGGTACAGGATAATGACACTGGTGGCACAGGATAATGACACTGACACTGGGGGTACAGGATGGTGACACTGGGGGTACAGGATAATGACACTGGGGTACAGGATACTGACACTGGGGGTACAGGATAATGACACCAACAATGAGGGTACTGGATAATGACACTGACATTGGAGGTACTGGATTATGACACAGACACTGGAGGTACAGAATAATGGCACTGACACTGGGGGTACAGGATAATGACACTGACATTGGGGGTACAGGATAATGACACTGGGGTACCGAATAATGACACTGGGGGTACAGAATAATGACACTGACATTGGGGGTACTGGATAATGACACTGGGGTGCAGGATAATGGCACTGACACTGGGGGTACAGGATAATGACACTGGGGTATTGGATAATGATACAGACACTGGGGGTACAGAATAATGACACTGACATTGGGGGTACTGGATAATGACACTGGGGGTGCAGGATAATGGCACTGACACTGGGGGTACAGGATAATGACACTGGGGTACAGGATAATGACAACAACACTGGGGGTACAGGATAATGACACTGGGGGTACAGGATAATGACACTGACATTGGGGGTACTCGATAATGACACTGGGGGTACAGGATAATGACACTGAGAATGGGGTACAGGATAATGACCCTGGGGTACAGGATAATGACACTGGGGGTAATGGATAATGGCACTGACACTGGGGGTACAGGATAATGACACTGGGGCTCCTGGATAATGACACAGACACTGTGGGTACAGGATAATGACACTGACATTGGGGGTACTGGATAATCACACTGGGGGTACAGGATAATGACACAGACACTAGGGGTACAGGATAATGACACTGGGGGCACAGGATAATGACACCGACACTGGGGGTACAGGATAATGACACTGGGGGTACAGGATAATGACACTGACATTGGGGGTACTCGATAATGACACTGGGGGTACAGGATAATGACACTGGGGTACAGGATACTGACACTGGGGGTACAGGATAATGACACCGACAATGGGGGTACTGGATAATGACACTGAAATTGGAGGTACTGGATTATGACACAGACACTGGGGGTACAGAATAATGGCACTGACACTGAGGGTACAGGATAATGACACTGGGGTACAGAATAATGACACTGGGAGTACTGGATAATGACACCGACACTGGGGGTACAGAATAATGACACTGACATTGGGGGTACTGGATAATGACACTGGGGGTACAGGATAATGACACAGACACTGGGGGTGCAGGATAATGGCACTGGGGTATTGGATAATGACACAGACACTGGGGGTATAGGATAATGACACTGGGGTATTGGATAATGACACAGACACTGGGGGTACAGAATAATGACACTGACATTGGGGGTACTGGATAATGACACAGACACTGGGGGTACAGGATAATGACACAGACACTGGGGGTACAGGATAATGACACTGGGGGTACAGGATAATGACACTGACATTGGGGGTACTCGATAATGACACTGGGGGTACAGGATAATGACACCAACACTGGGGGTACAGGATAATGACACTGGGGGTACAGGATAATGACACTGACAATGGGGTACAGGATAATGACACTGACACTAGGGGTACAGGATAATGACACAGACACTGGGGGTACAGGATAATGACACCGACACTGGGGGTACAGGATAGTGACACTGGGGGTGCAGGATAATGGCACTGACACTGGGGGTACAGGATAATGACACTGGGGTACAGGATAATGACAACAACACTGGGGGTACAGGATAATGACACTGGGGGTACAGGATAATGACACTGACATTGGGGGTACTCGATAATGACACTGGGGGTACAGGATAATGACACTGACAATGGGGTACAGGATAATGACCCTGGGGTACAGGATAATGACACTGGGGGTAATGGATAATGGCACTGACACTGGGGGTACAGGATAATGACACCGACACTGGGGGTACAGGATAATGACACTGGGGGTACAGGATAATGACACTGACATTGGGGGTACTCGATAATGACACTGGGGGTACAGGATAATGACACTGGGGGTACTGGATAATGACACTGACACTGGGGGTACAGAATAATGACACTGACATTGGGGGTACTGGATAATGACACTGGGGTGCAGGATAATGGCACTGACACTGGGGGTACAGGATAATGACACTGGGGTATTGGATAATGATACAGACACTGGGGGTACAGAATAATGACACTGACATTGGGGGTACTGGATAATGACACTGGGGGTGCAGGATAATGGCACTGACACTGGGGGTACAGGATAATGACACTGGGGTACAGGATAATGACAACAACACTGAGGGTACAGGATAATGACACTGGGGGTACAGGATAATGACACTGACATTGGGGGTACTCGATAATGACACTGGGGGTACAGGATAATGACACTGACAATGGGGTACAGGATAATGACCCTGGGGTACAGGATAATGACACTGGGGGTAATGGATAATGGCACTGACACTGGGGGTACAGGATAATGACACTGGGGCTCCTGGATAATGACACAGACACTGTGGGTACAGGATAATGACACTGACATTGGGGGTACTGGATAATCACACTGGGGGTACAGGATAATGACACAGACACTGGGGGTACAGGATAATGACACTGGGGGCACAGGATAATGACACCGACACTGGGGGTACAGGATAATGACACTGGGGGTACAGGATAATGACACTGACATTGGGGGTACTCGATAATGACACTGGGGGTACAGGATAATGACACTGGGGGTACTGGATAATGACACTGACACTGGGGGTACAGAATAATGACACTGACATTGGGGGTACTGGATAATGACACTGGGGTGCAGGATAATGGCACTGACACTGGGGGTACAGGATAATGACACTGGGGTATTGGATAATGATACAGACACTGGGGGTACAGAATAATGACACTGACATTGGGGGTACTGGATAATGACACTGGGGGTGCAGGATAATGGCACTGACACTGGGGGTACAGGATAATGACACTGGGGTACAGGATAATGACAACAACACTGGGGGTACAGGATAATGACACTGGGGGTACAGGATAATGACACTGACATTGGGGGTACTCGATAATGACACTGGGGGTACAGGATAATGACACTGACAATGGGGTACAGGATAATGACCCTGGGGTACAGGATAATGACACTGGGGGTAATGGATAATGGCACTGACACTGGGGGTACAGGATAATGACACTGGGGCTCCTGGATAATGACACAGACACTGTGGGTACAGGATAATGACACTGACATTGGGGGTACTGGATAATCACACTGGGGGTACAGGATAATGACACAGACACTGGGGGTACAGGATAATGACACTGGGGGCACAGGATAATGACACCGACACTGGGGGTACAGGATAATGACACTGGGGGTACAGGATAATGACACTGACATTGGGGGTACTCGATAATGACACTGGGGGTACAGGATAATGACACTGGGGTACAGGATACTGACACTGGGGGTACAGGATAATGACACCAACAATGGGGGTACTGGATAATGACACTGACATTGGAGGTACTGGATTATGACACAGACACTGGGGGTACAGAATAATGGCACTGACACTGAGGGTACAGGATAATGACACTGGGGTACAGAATAATGACACTGGGAGTACTGGATAATGACACCGACACTGGGGGTACAGAATAATGACACTGACATTGGGGGTACTGGATAATGACACTGGGGGTACAGGATAATGACACAGACACTGGGGGTGCAGGATAATGGCACTGGGGTATTGGATAATGACACAGACACTGGGGGTATAGGATAATGACACTGGGGTATTGGATAATGACACAGACACTGGGGGTACAGAATAATGACACTGACATTGGGGGTACTGGATAATGACACAGACACTGGGGGTACAGGATAATGACACAGACACTGGGGGTACAGGATAATGACACTGGGGGTACAGGATAATGACACTGACATTGGGGGTACTCGATAATGACACTGGGGGTACAGGATAATGACACCAACACTGGGGGTACAGGATAATGACACCAACACTGGGGGTACAGGATAATGACACTGGGGGTACAGGATAATGACACTGACATTGGGGGTACTCGATAATGACACTGGGGGTACAGGATAATGACACAGACACTGGGGGTACAGGATAATGACACTGACAATGGGGTACAGGATAATGACACTGACACTAGGGGTACAGGATAATGACACAGACACTGGGGGTACAGGATAATGACACCGACACTGGGGATACACGATATTATCTCCACTCCCCCTTTTCCCCCGGAATTCATTAGCTTCTCTGCAGCATTGCTTAGCTGGCCTCCTCTTCCTCTATAGCAGTCTTTAGCTCCTCTCCCCCCCAGAAGGCCTTAGCTGGTCTGGTCTCCCCCTCCTCTATAGCAGCCATTAGCTCCCCCCCCCCCCAGCAGGCCTTAGCTGGTCTGGTCTCCCCCTCCTCTATTGCAGGCAGCCATCAGCTCCTCCCCCCCCACCCAGCAGGCCTTGTCTGGTTTCACCCTTCACTATAGCAGCCATTAGCTCCTTTCTAACCCTCCCCCCACCGCACACACACTAAGATTTATGACAGTTTCTGAGCGCTCCTGAATAGCAGTCAGCAGCACTTTATAAAACTATGCTGCTGTCTGCTGATGTGTGGAGTGAGGTGGACAAACTTACACTAGTGCAGCCACAGCGAGACACCGGATAAATTATTTAATGGCCAACTGCTGCCTGTCTCCTGAGCTCCGCTCCGGAGGGTAAGGAGAGGCATGTCACTTACTGTGTGGCACGCCCCAGTCAGGAGTCGGACCTTGGTTAAAGGTACAGGCTGCCTAGTGCAACACCAAAGGTATCTCCTATGGTATCTGTGTCATTACATCACTGGCGGCCGCGTGCACAGCTATGACAAGCCGCGGCCGCGTGCACAGCTGTGACAAGCCGCGGCAGCCGGTAATTTAACTGGGACTGCATGTGCGGCCCTAAAGTGTTCTTAAGTGGCCAGCCCGGGGGGCAATTGCCCCCCTGCCTCCCGGGCCAGCCCGCCCCTGGGACTACTCCACCTATTAGACACCTCCCCCAGGACTACTCCACCTATTAGACTCCTCTCCCCCCAGGACTACTCCTCCTATTACACTCCTCTCCCCTCACCTCCAGGACTATTCCTCCTATTATAGTCCTCTCTCCCCAGGACTACTCCTCCTATTATACTTCTCTCCCCTCACCTCCAGGACTACTCCTCCTATTATACTCCTCTCTCCCCAGGACTACTCCTCCTATTATACTTTTTACCTCCAGGACTACTCCTCCTATTATACTCCTCTCTCCCCTGGACTACTCCTCCTATTATACTCCTCACCTCCAGGACTACTCCTCCTATTATACTCCTCACCTCCAGGACAACTCCTATTATCCTCCTCTCCCCCCAGGACTACTCCTCTTATTATACTCCTCTCCCCCCCAGGACTACTCCTCCTATTATACTCCTCTCCCCCCAGGACTATTCCTCCTATTATATTCCTCCTATTATACCCTCCTATTATACTCCTCACCTCCAGGACTACTCCTCCTATTATACTCCTCTCCCCCCAGGACTATTCCTCCTATTATACTCCTCCTATTATAGTCCTCCTATTATACTCCTCTCTGAGGAGTGCTGACATATACATGTGTTTTTTATCTACAGTACATGTTTAAACTTAGTTTCATTCACCAAAAATGCTTAAAAAATACCGCAAAAAACAATGCTCGTTGCATATTTTTGGTGAAAAAACGCTGCAAAAATGCTAAAATAATTGACAGCTTTGTAGTTCTCAAATTCAGTCAGTTAAAAAACAAAGAAACAGACATGTGCATGGCATTTCTGAGATCTAACTTGCTAGTACTGTAAATTGTGTTGACATGACATCTCAAATAAACAAGCTGAAATATGTAGCTTTTAATTAGTGTAAAAGAAAAGAAACTCGGCAAAAAAAAGACCCTGCAAAAAAAAAACAAACAAACCCTGCAAAAAAAAGCACACTGCAAAAATGCAGCATGTGAACATAGCCAAAAATTATCCACTCCAGGCTACTATAAAAAAACACATCAACATGTTCCCCAAAACGTAATGTGTGACCTATGTCCAAACCCATATTTGTGGGATAATCTAACATAGCATTTATAACACAACTCATTGGTCTATAAACAAACAGAACTAGCTAAGGCTGCTTTCACACATCCGGCTTGAGCTGTGCGGCTCAATCCGGCTGTGCAAGCTATGCAACGGATGCGGTGAAAACACCGCATCCTTTGCATAAGTTTTTCCCATGCGGCCCGTCCGGGTTTTGCCGCTTGCGGCATGCTACTGAGCATGCGCAGTGGCAAAAACCGCATGCGGCGGCCGGATGCGGTTTTTGCCGCATCACGCCGCATCCGGCATCCATAGGGATGCATTGGAAAATGCACCGCATCGGCCAGATGCGGCGCGATGCGGTTTTTTTTTGCCGCACAAAAAAACGTGCCAGGCTACGTTCCATCCGGCCGCCGCATCGGCTAAATCTGCCGCATGCAGCAAAAACCGGACGGAACACAAGCCCATGCGGCACAATGCGGCACTAATTAAAGTCTATGCAGGAAAACTGCAACCGGCAGCAAAAAAAACCGGTTGCGATTTTCCTGCAAAGTGCCGGATTGTGCCGCATTGCAAAAACCGGATGTGTGAAAGCAGCCTAATAAATACAGCTTTCAGTCTGAATGTTTTTTTTTTTGTGAATTTGGCAACGATATCTTTCCAGCATTTCTCTGCACACAGTGGTTGATACTTGCTACATCATTATTACATCCTTACTTTCTTAATGAGAAATTTATATTGGATGTTACAGAGCATGTTTCACCAGTTTAAATATGTAAACTGGCTATTACTACATCTTGGAATAGTGGCTATAGAGATAAGTAAATGTCTTTTTTTATTTTTTTATTTCTCCTCTCCTTTACAGAGATATTAGCTTGTAAAGTGGAGGTTAGAATAATTTATGATAAGCCCAACAGGATTTTACTAGTGATTATTCTTTGGTGACAAGGAGTTTTTCCACTGCATGAAGCTGACCAGTCATCAGCAGGAGGTGTTATACAGGGGAAAAAAATAATACACCCCCAGAAGGTCAGAAGTACGTTTCTTCTCCTGTAAAAAATTGAATAATAGATAAATCTGCTCTCAGCCCTGATCTCTGCAGCTTCTGTGTGGAAGAGAGCAAAGTGTCATAGTCATTACAAATAACTCCAGCTTTCATCTCATAGCAGCCAGTGTGAGGAGAGGGGCAACGCTGACAGCATCGTAATACAAAGAGCTGCAGCTTAAGGCCTCATTCACACATCAGTATTTTTGAAAAATATTTCATCAGTATTTGAATACCAAAACCAGAAGTGTCTGCAAAACACAGAACAGGTCACAATCTTTCACTTACATTTTTACTCTACAAGAGCCACTTTTGCTTTGGCATTCAAGTACTAGTGCAAAAAATTACTGATGTGTGAATGAACCCTAAGAGCTTTTTCTTATCATATTCAACTACGTTTTACTCACCCTCCCCTCACACTAACTGCCCTGAGATGAAAGCTGAATGTGTTTGTAATCACCCTATGCTCTACATAGTAGCTGCAGAGATCAAGGCTGAGAGCTGTATTGTCTATCATTACATGTCTCACTGTATGATGCCTTGTGCTTATAAGTGATCAAAGTAATGCAGGGGGAATAGTACATACCCCAGAGAAGAATGTCTGGTAATGTCAGGTTGGGCTTACCATAAATTATAACATAATATTTTCAAGCTAATATATTCCCACAACGAAGATGAGAGTAGTGTATAGTGAGTAATGACTACAGTTGTTCCCTGCACCACCCTGTTTACTGGTAGAAAGCGGCTGTACAAAGAAAATAACCTAATTTTCTCCCTGTAGCTGCTTCAATAAGCAAGCTCAATAGGATTTAAGTGCTATTTACCTTCAGATTATGCACTTAATGTGAACCTGTCAGATGCAATAAGCACCCAGAACCACAAGTAGTTCTGGGTGCATATTTCTAATCCCTGCCTAATTGTCCCAGCATCTAGTTGCATAGGTAAAGATATCTTTAGAAGAAGTATTTCTAAAGATCCTTTATGATATGCTAATGAGTACAGGGACTAGTCGCAAGGGTATTAGTTCCTGTGCGCATTCCGCCCTCTTAGCATGTTACCATGCCCATAGGGGCGTGCCAACACTCTATTAAATTCCCATTGCCCAGCGTCATCAATGGTGTTGCACATTTCTGAGTCCGTTGTCACTGCTTCAGAACGCCGGGCAGTGCACATGATCAGAATTCCCAGCACTTCCGGTCATGCACACTAGACCTCTCTAAAGCCAAGACGTGTACACCCAGCTTCATAGTGCGCATGACCGGAAGTGCGGGGCATTCTGATCATGTGCACTGACTCTAGGCCCGGCATTCTGAAGAGGTGACAATGGACAAAAGCATGCGAGTCACCACTGATGATGCTGGGCAATGGGCATTGAATGCTAGTGTCGCACCCAGGGTTATGGGGTACTCGGTCCCAGGCAGTGTATAATTGGGGAATGTCACTTTGGTGGGCGTTGCCCGATTCCGTGCCCTGGGCCCTTTTTGTAAAGCGGAGATATTTACAGGGGATTAGATTAGTGTTCACACGTGACGCCACTTGCGGTGTTGCGGCTATGTCGATGGAGCCGCTGCTGCACAATGTCCACTACTGGGGCTGGTGGTAATGGCAGCCTGGATGGTAGGCCCTCCGCAAGCAAAGCTGGGCCCCAGAGGGTAGGTGATGTGACAGGTGTCGGAAAAAGGTAGTCCACACAAGAGTTCAGTGCAACTGGGTTTTTACTCACTTTTGCTTTGGTAACTGGCTACCCGAGGCCAGATGGTTTCACCTCCAGGTTCCCTTAGTCCCAGTGCCAGTTTAGTAATCTGGTGCCTTCTTACCCTGCACCTGTCTCTGGTTTGTGGGTCCCCGTCGCATAGAGCAACTGGGGGTCCCCGTCCAGTGGTGTTTCTTTCCACTGCTGTCTGCCTGATGGCAGCATGAACCCTGTGGGGTTGGAGTCTCTGGTCCTGTCCCCATATCTCTCTTTGCTACTGAGTCTTGGATTCTTAGGGTCAGCGGGGTCCTCGATGGTCCCCTTGCTGTGCAGGTGTTAACAGACCTGCCTGGAGCTTCTGCCTCTCCTAGGGTCCTCTACCCCGTCGGTGCGTAGTTCCGGGAGCACTCCACCATACTCCACCGGCAACTACCCTCCTGGGCACCAGGTTACTGTCAACCCCTTGTCAGTGTGTCTCCTCCTGTCCACCTTCACTGCTCGACTGTCTCAGTCTATCTGACTCTCTGTCCTCAGTCCACCCCTCCCACCTGGTCAACTAGTGGACTGGACTGGACTGGCTCCACCTCTAGGCGGCCATCAATTGGTCCGACCCCAGCCCTGTACCATTGTATGGGGAATTGTTGGGGAAAACTGGGATTACCTGAAGTGTTTGAGTGTGACCGGCACTGGTCTTCCGAGTCCCTAGGGGGTAGGCCCTGCATCCTGATTAGGATGCAGAACCTTGTAGCTCCCTGATGGCTTCAAGGGCGCTACATTAGCATGATCCTGTGGGTGTGCTAATATGCTAAGAGGGCAGAATGATCGCAGGAGATAACACCCTTGCGACTATTCTCTGCACTCATTAGCATTTCATAAAGAATCTTTAGAAATACTTTCTCTAAAGCTCTCTTTATCTATGCTACTATAGGCTGGGTCAGTTAGGCAGGGATTAGCAATATGCACTCAGAACAGCTCGTGGTTCTGGGTGCATCTCGCACCGGACAGGTTCCTTTCAAATTTTAAGGTGTAACATGTTCCCTTTACTGCTACATCATTTCCCAGGGTAAAATTTTGAACACCACAGATTAAAAGTGCTCCAGCCATGAAAAGGTTAAGCATGACTCTTACATTCACCATCCAACTAAATGATGTTATTCTGTTTGTAGCTGTAATTAGAAAAGTGAACTGAAGACCTTTGTATAATCGTTGGAACTTTCTTATACTTTTCCTGTTGCTAAGGGCAAAATGCAACAATCCTTATTTAGTCAGTGACTAGTCAGATTTTTCGGCATTTGGCAGTGAATAATGACATTCTTGTAGCCTGCTCCTGGCAAAACATATGTAATTCGATAATAAGCGGCTCAATGTCGTCTTTCAGATGTGTTTAGATAGAAGTTATTTCGGCCGCTCTGCACCAGGGCACTGCAGAGCCATCAGGATTTCTGGACATGTGGTCATATTCACATCTCCAACCGGGAACAAGTGAGGACTTGTGTTTAGCTTGGGTGAACCTATGAAGGTGCGGTGAAACGCCTTGGGGCTTGTACTCCAATTACAAGGACACATGTAAGTCTATGAAGCTCAATCTGTTTTCTCCTTATATCCGATAAATAACTAGTTAGAGATTTCTTTTCTAGAGCCTACTTGGGGGAGTAACTAATAATTTCCAGGATGTCAATATGAAACAACTACTTATGCTTTATTTCTGAGGGCTCACGCACAGAGTAATTCTAATTAGCCATATTATGATGTCTATAGACTGCTATGAGCTCATCTGGACCATAAACTAAAGGCCCCGTTACACGCGTCGATTTATCGTGCGTTCGCATGTGTGCATCGTTTGTGCGTCACGGGCAATTCGTCGCCCGTGTCGCACAAAGTCGTAACCCCCCGTCACACGTACTTACCTCCCGAACGACCTCGCTGTGGGCGGCGAACATCCTCTTCCTGAAGGGGGAGGGATGTTCGGCGTCACAGCGACGTCACACAGCGGCCGGCCAATAGAAGCGGAGGGGCAGAGATGAGTGGGACGTAACATCCCGCCCATCTCCTTCCTTCCGCATTGCTGGCGGGACGCAGGTAAGCTGCAGTTCATCGTTCCCGGGGTGTCACACGGAGCAATGTGTGCTGCCTCGGGAACAATGAACAACCAGCGTGCAGAAGGACGATCGATTTTTTGAAAATGAGCGACATGTCAACAAGCAACGATAAGGTGAGTATTTTTGCTCGTTCACAGTCGCTCGTAGCTGTCATACGCTACTATATGTCAAACTATGCCGGATGTGCGTCACTAACGACGTGACCCTGACGGCATATCGTTAGATATATCGTAGCGTGTAATGGGCCCTTTACATTTATATAAAATGTATAAAAGCAGAACATTAATTCCAAGTTCTGATACTTCCAGGGGAGGGGGCTACCTGGTAAAATACTTGTGAACGGTGCTTGGGACCCCATGTCCTGGCCACAGAGCTCCGAGCAACTCATTAACATATGAACATATATGTAAGGTACGTAACCTTGACCCTGTAACATCTGCCTCTGTCTAAAGGCACCACCATACTAACTCTGTTGGTGGCACTGGCAGTGGAGCAGCAACTAGTGAAGTGCATCCTCTGTTCCAGGATGGCATGTGGGCCACCAAGTCACCTTGACTCCTCTTGCTGAGATATGCACAAGCCATCCAGATAAATGTATTGGTGTTGTGATGCCGCTAGGTGTTGTGTGTTTCTGATAGCCAGTCTTTTTTTGGGTTGGTCAGAACGTGGGATTAGAATAACATTCTGTGTCAAATAGGGAAAACCACATCCTATTTAAACTCCCAGCATACTTTTGGTAATTTCCAGTTATTGTATTTAGCTTATCATTATTTATTTATTTATTTTATTTATTATTTAGCTTTTGCTGCACTTTTCTTGCTGTAGTATCCTAATCCTAATTTAGCTTGTGTCCCTGACTTTCTCTGGCTTTGTGGTTCCTTTGTCTGTGGCCTTGGGTTGCTTGAATCCGCTTTGACTGACCACCTGGTACCTGACCACCAGCTATTCCTCAGTCTTCACTACATCTCCCCTGATTTTCTTCCTGTTCTTGTCAGTCCAGTATTTTGAATTTATCTTTAGACAGGTATGTAGAAGACAACATAACTGTAAGTTGGTAAAAGGTCAGTAAAACAAAGTAGCTGAAACATTACTTAAAAGAGAATATATCAGTAGATTCAAGCCTGCTGTATACAGCGGCTATGTGGGGCTCATGCTATATATAGGGGACTATGTGGATCTCATGCTACATATAGGGGGCTATGTGGGGCCCTTGCAGTATGTAGAAAGCTATGTGAGGCTCATGCTGTATATAGAGGGCTATGAGGGGCTCATGCTGTATATAGGGGGCTATGTGGGGCTTATATTCAAATCAAAAAATCAAATCTTTATTTTTATATAGCGCTAACATATTCCGCAGTGCTTTACATACATCAGGAACACTGTCCCCATTGGGGCTCACAATCTAAAGTCCCTATCTGTATGTGTGTCGCCCTGGGCAAGCCAGGGGTCACAGGTCACAACCCCACCACACCCCACATCCCAGGTAGGCACACCTAAGCTGAACCAGAAATCCTTGTTGCCTTCCTCCAGAGGCTGATGATTCACACCAGGGGGTGGGCCAGGCGGTTGGCTCCGCCCACCAAGGAGATCACAGTTCTGGAGGCGGGGAGAAACCAGGCAGTTTAGCCCAGGCAGGGCAAGAGTGAAGTCTAGCTGAGGGCTAGAGTAAACAAGTGAAAGTGGAGGAAAGAAGAGTAGTAAAGGAGGAGAGCAAGAAGTGGTGACCGAGCAGAGAGTGTGCCAAGCCTGAGAGCCCAGCTTTGTGTAGGGCCAGAACAGCAAGGTCAGCGACGGCGGTGACTGTCCGGAGGGGGACCGTTTGGAAGTTCCTGGAAGGACCCCGTTGGCTGTGTGCCCGGTGGTCTGGAGCAGTGTTCCGAAGGACAGTCAGCACCAGGGCAGGGGCCTCTCGGACCCCGGCAAGGCTAGGAGTCGCCAAATTTGCCGAATCCGTCAGTGAAGGGGACGTAGATTCCCCCAACAACCAAGTCCCGATTGAAGGCAACAGCCCAACCCGTACAACAGAGGCACCGCCACCGCCAGGGCACCAGTCTCTGAGGGCCAGTGCCTGCGGGCAAAGTGTAGTGCTCCTCCGGCCCAGCTTGAAGCCGGGGAGCGGGTTACCGGTGGGGACCCATCGCAACCATCCGTACATACAGGTGCAAGGAAGAGGGACATCACCGTCACCTACCGGGAAAGCAAAGCAGCCGTCTGTGGGACCGTCCTACCAGCCGTTTGGTTTACCGTACAAACTGTGTCCACGTCTCAGGCTGAGTGAGTACCACAGTGCCGCAAGGCACAGCGCTGTCCCCGCGTCCCTGCGCCCACCAAGCCCTGCACCTCCCAAGCCATCACCGGGCCCCGGGATCACCAACCCCTACCCACGGAGGGGCAACACAACACCTGGCTGCTCCCCATCACCATCCCCGGGATCCCCGCATTAAGCAGCGGTGGTGCTACACATCACCACAACCGTGGGTGGCGTCACGGACATTATCCCAACATCCCAAACCCCCCCTTTCACTCACGGGCGAGGAGTGCCGCTCGAGAAAAACCCCCGGGATCCGGCCTACGGCTCGAGCCACCACTGAGCAGCCGGACCCGAGCAGAAGGGGTGAGCGCGGTGTGCTGACACCCTCCTCCCCGCCCGCGACATATGTCTTTGGAGTGTAGGAGGAAACCGGAGTACCCGGAGGAAACCTACACAAAGACGGGGAGAACATACAAACTCCTTGCAGATGGTTTCCTTGGTGGGATTTGAACCCAGGACCCCAGCGCTGCAAGACTACAGTTCTGAGCCACCGTGCCGCCCAGTATATTGTATATAGGGGCTATGTATGGCTCATGCTGTGTATAGCTCATGCTGTATATAGGGAGTATGTGGGGCTCATGCTATATAAAGGGACTATTCGGGGTTCATGCTTTGTGTAGGAGGCTATATGGGGCTCCTGCTGTGTATGGAGGCTATGTAGGGGCTCATGCTGTATACAGAGGCTATATGAGGCTTATGCTGTATACTGGAGCTATCTGGAGCTCATGCTGTATGTAGGAGGCTATCAGTGGCTCCTGCTGTATGTAGGGAACTATGTGGCACTCATGCTGTATACGAGGGGCTGCTGATAAGTCTTTGGCTTTACCCAGAAAGAAGCGAGATAGGATGATGAAACTTTACATTTATGCCACATGCTCTCCACTGATGTCAACACACTTCTTACATAGGTATTCCAAGTTCTGTAAGCCTAACAAAAAGAAGGATTTCGGTTGTGCCACAAACCAGGCATCCATAGCAGTCATGGCATCAGAAATGGTGTGAAGTTTGGTACCCTTGAGGTGTTTCATCAGGTTTGCAAACAGATGATAGAGGGAGCTAGATCTGGTGAATAAGGTGGTTGGTCACCCAGCTGGAAGCCCAGCTCTGCCAGTTTTGCCATGGTCACTTGTCCAGTGTGAGCGGAGATGTTGTCTTGCAGTAACAAGATTTCTTTGGACAGCTTGCCACACCATTTGGCCTTCAGAGCTGCCTTCAATTGGTCCAAGAGTTCAAGGTAATACCTTGCATTGATGGTGGAACCCTTTTGAAGGTAGTCCACTAGCAGCACGCCCTCCTTATCCCAGAACACAGACGCCATCACCTTAGTGGCTGACTTTTGCATCCTGAACTTCATTGGATGAGGATAACCACTGTGACTCTTTTGACTGCTCCCTGTTTTCAGAGTTATACAAATAAATCCAGGTCTCATCCATAGTGACCAGTCGATCAAGGAAGTTCTTATCAGTCCGGAAACGCTGACAAATAGACTGGGAAGTTTTCACTCGCATGTTACTCTGATCTGTTGTCAAACATTTGGAGACCCACTTTGCAGAAGCTTCCTCATGTCCAAATGTTCATGGATAATGACACAAACATGTCCACGGGAAATCCCCATGATGTCTGCTATTGCTTTAGCTGAAATTTGTCGATTCTCCAGTATGAGGTTGTGCACAGCATCGACGATCTCCGGAACAACAACCACTCTCGGTCGTCCAGGACGTTCCTCATCATTGGTGCTGAAGTGGCCCGTTTTAAGTTTGGCAACCCAGTTCTTAACTGTGGAATATGAAGGGAATTGATCCCACAATGTCTGCGACATATCACCATGAATATCCTTCTCGGACTTTCCTTGCAGAAACAAGAATTTTATCACTCCTCTGCTCTCAGTTGCTGTGAATATTGCATTAGACGCCGCCATTTTGTTTTCCTGCGTGCGCAGAACACTGTTGCCATAAGCAGCAAAAACAACATTTTGAAAACATATTAGACACATAAGGCTTTCATGTGATGTAACATTCGTTACCATAAAAAAAAATAAAAATCACAAAGCCAAAGACTTATCAGCAGCCTCTCGTATAGGGAGTTATGTGGGGGCTCATGATGTATATAGGAGCTATGTTAAATTAATTTCCTACCCCTGCTTTATTATGTATAGTGCTACTTGCGCCACTGTTTTTCTCATTTGGCATCTACAGATCTACACCTAATCACGTGACCTATCACATGTTCTATCAAAAGATGATCATGTCACATGATACCTTAGTATAGGGGGCCTTTGCCTTATAAACTGCTCGGGGTTCTTGCTACTTTTAATTTGCCCCTGCTTGTATTGCCAAATACAACCCCTGGCAAAAATTATGGACTCACCTGGCTCTGAGGATGTTCATTCAGTTGTTCACTTTTGTTTAAAAAAGCAGATCACAGACATGGCACCAAACTAAAGTAATTTCAAATGGCAATTTCTGGCTCTACCAATGTCCTTTTTTTGGGACGCCTAATCTTTTGCTTAAAATTTATTAAATTAAATTAATTAATCATTAATTAATTCATTTAATTTATTCATTAAATTCATTAATTTTGCTTAAATTTCATTTTCATTTTTAATTTTTTATTTTTTTTTCATTAAAAATCTGTCATTTACTAAAAAAAATTAAAATGTCTAATTTGGCAAGTAATGGGTTAAGAAACAGTAAAAAAAACAACCCATGAAAACATAATGTGCTAGCTAGTAACGGTTACTTTTCAAGTAACTGTGTTGTTATATTGTGTAATATGAAAGTCATAAAATACGTTTAATAACTTTCATATGTCCTATGTAAATAGCATAAGTCTCTAGCCCCATGGGCGTCTCATCGCCCTGTGGGCTTTTGCATGCTTTCCATGGTATCACGCCCCTGTGGGCGTGATACCATGGATTTACATGACCGACGTCACTTCTGCAGCTTCAGAATCTCACGTGCTTAGCATTCTCGTCACCTTCTCATCCTGGCGCATGCTTCTTGGCTTCTGACGTGCACTGCGCATGACTGGAACCGCCGGCGTCTTCAGAGCATGCACAGTGCACGTCAGAAGCTGACACTCAAACTCCAGGATAAGGCGGCAAGAACAGTAAGCGCACACGCGTGAGATTCTGAAGTAGCGACGGTAACGCCCCACAGGGGCATGATACCATGGAAAGCATGTAGACGCCCACAGGGCGATGAGTCGCCCATGGGGCTAGAAACCTATGCTATTTACATAAGTTTTTATACACAATATAACAACACAGGGATGGGTAGAGCTCAATATGCTCTTGCTTGTAGGTCAGAACGCTTTTTTGACCTGACAGGTTCCCTTTAATGAGAAACAAACAGTACTCTTCATCAATCTGGCTTCAACGTTCTTTGATTTCTGTTGCCAGATCAGCTTTGCAGGTTGGAGCCTTGTCATGGACCATTTTCTTCAACTTCCACCAAAGATTTTCAATTGGATTGAGATCCGGACTATTTGCAGGCCATGACATTGACCTTATGTGTCTTATTCCAAGGAATATTTTAACAGTTTTTGCTCTATGACAGGATGCATTATCATCTTGATAAATGATTTAATCATCCCCAAACATCCTTTCAATTGATGGGATAAGAAAAGTGTCCAAAATTTCAGTGTAAACGTGGGCGTTTATTGAAGATGTAATGACAGCCATCTCCCCAGTGCCTTTACTTGACATGCAGCCCCATATCATCAATGACTGTGGAAATTTACATGTTCTTTTCAGGCAGTCATCTTTATAAATCTAATTGGAATGACATCAAATAAAAAGTTCCACCATCATCACCTTGCCCAATGCAGATTCGCGATTCATCCCTGAATATGACTTTCATCCAGTCATTCACAGTCCACAATTGCTTTTCCTTAGCCCATTGTAACCTTGTAGCCCATTGTAACAGAGTAAATGTTTGCTGCGCATAACTGCAATCTTTGGGAGGCAAAATGAACAAATCAACAGCAGTTGAAGAATTGGCTTTATTCATTATTTTTTTATGCTGTTCACCTTGCAGTATAAAATGATTAGGCAGCTTTATTCCACAGGTCAGTACGATTACAGCGATATCAGATTTATATAGTTGGTTTTTTTAGGTTTGACTACTATCACGCTAAAAATGCTGTTTTACAAAATAAAAATTTTTTATATCACTGAATTTTGAATGCTATAGTTTTTCTCATTTTTCTGCCGACAGTCATGTGAGGACTTGTTTTTTGTGGGATAAGTTGAAGTTTTTATTGATACAGTTTTGGCTCACATAATATTTTTGGATCGCTTTCTATTACGCTTTTTGTGAGGCAGAATCATGAAGAAACAGCAATTCAGGATTTCTTTTTTCTGTTACGCCACTCACTGTGCCATAAAGGTGATGACAACTTTATTCTACAGGTCAGTATGATTACAGCGATTCCACATTTATATAGTGTTTTTTTTATAAACAAAAAGATTGATCCAGCTGAGTGCAAACAGTGATTTATTCGTTCATAGTCAGACAGTGCACAGAAGACAACGCGTTTCTGGCTTGATGCCCTTATGTTGTCCTTTTCATACCCATAGTACTCGTGTGAACGAAGTAACTCGTCTTGTAGGGTAATCACATATAGCTCAACATTGAGACCACCATTGATCCTGGTCATGTATCCATTGCCTTTGGCTCTAAACAACCCCATATCATTAGGCTTCTCCCACTGATCTTGGCAGTTCTTTCAATATTTCAATCCTTAAAGAAGTTTCTTAAGGAACCATTTGTACCCATCAAAGCCTAGTCTATTGATTTTGGCCTCATCCCTCCAAATTCCCCATTTCCAATCTTCTACTGTGCACTTTTCGCACTTGTTTTCAAACTCAAGCCAACGCTTCTTATGATGATCTTAATGATCTTAAAGTCGAAGTTTCTTCACTTTTTTTTGGCCCACAATTCCAGACTCGTGTAACCTCTTGGCTTTTGAATAGATGGACGGACTTAATTTCGTATTCATCCAACTGTTATGGCACTTCCATGATGCAGTTTAGCAATTTTCTTGGCCAAGAAACTGCTATCGATGAACTGTATTGATGCTGTTTATCTTTTCTTGGGAAATTTTCTTCATGGCTGCTAATCAACTCGAACCAGTGACCTTTCACTTGGGAATCAACCTAATTAAACCTTTTGGGGTATGTCTGTATCAGATTTGCACATCTAGAGGCTGACATTTTTGCCCATTCTTCTTAGCAAAATAGCTCTAGCACCGTGAGATTGGATGGAGAGCATCTGGGAACTACAGTTTTCAAGTCTTGTCACAGATTCTCAATGGGATTGAATGGGAATATGCTTTGATCTAAACCATCCATTGTAGCTCTAGCTGTATGTTTAGGGTTGTGGTCCTGCTGAAAGGTGAACCTATGCCCCAGGCTCAAGCCTTTTGTAGGGTCTAACAGGTTTTTCTCCAAAATTGTCCTGTATTTGCCTCCATCCACCTTCCCATCAACACTCCCTGTCCCTGCTGAAGAAAAGCCTCCCCACACCATGATGCTTCCCCCACCATGTTTGATGGTGGGGATGGCGTTTTCAGGGTGACATGAAGTGTTAGCTTTCCACCACACATAACATTTTACATTTAGCTCAAAAAGCTCTATTTTGGTCTCATCTGATCAAAGCACCATCTTGTAGGGGACACAATCAGAATTTCCTAACTTCAGCAACCTAAATGGTTCTCCACGTTAATGAAAAATACCCCAAACACTGTAAAATACTTAATATAGCAAACAGAACAGGCACTCCTCTTTCCTTGATCCAGCTTCAGTGATCAGCTGTTACTCAGGACTTGGTGTAGCGTCATATTATTATTATTAATATTAATAATGTAATTATTTTTTAACCTTTACATAAGAAGAGGTTACATTGGTTTATTGACTGTCCACATTACTGCTGTAGCCAATTTGAGAGCCCAGCGGCTGTCCGTGAGCTCAGTGATTCGTTAGAAAAGTGATCCGCGTTATTGAAATGATATCACCGCTGAAGCCAAAACACCAAGACCAGAGCAGGGCAGACAGCCGTCGCAGGACCCAGAGAGGATGAGTACCTGCTGTACTTTTTCATTTTAGGCATTTTACAGAGTTTGGGGTCTGTTTTCCTGAAAGGGGAATATTCTTCAAGGAAGTCAAACAACAAAAGCATAAAGAAAATGATTGCTTCTTTAGAGAATGTACACATGACATTTTTTCCGGCAGGTCAGCACAGGAAGCCATCTGAAAAAGAGCTTAAAAATGTAAAGAGAGTAAACATGCAATGAATACAGTGTAATTTGTCATTTATTTGCTCCATCCCCAGAGATCTGCTATAATTTAATTTATTATTATATATTTTTTATTATTAGATTTGTTTGCTTATGGAACAGCACACTCAGAGCAGCCAGAATAGCTTAATCCTTTTATTTACAATGGTGTGACAGCAGGTACTATATAAGGTACAGGATCTTTTCATGACACATGTTCCATCTGGCTGTCTTGTGATGGGAGGCATAAAGTAGGTGTGAGAGGGGTGTGTGAGGGGTGTGTGAGTATACAGCAATCATTTTTGCCTGCCTCACATCTCAGTATCAGTGTAGTAGGGAATGGAAGAATGCAGAGTAACTTGGCAGGCATGTGATGTTATGTAACCTGTGTCTGACTAAAGCAAAGGTTGACAAACTAGGTTTCAAGCGTGATTGCCAGTAATGAGATTCTTGAGCACAGGTGAACATGAAAGAGAAGATGTCATCAGAATATGACCTGCTGCTTAAATTATGGTTAATGTATTTTTTAAATAATCTTCAGTGATGGGGTTTTTTTTTTTTAATTTTTCATCTCCTTGCCTATATTTATAAAATAATCCTGAAATTTTGCCATTTTCAAAGTGGCCACTGAGCCCTATAATTGGCTGACACTTCCTGTTGTTTTTTTTTCATCCCTTTTCAGTAGTCATCTCATTATCATCAAAGGCAGGATTGCAATGAAATTTAACACCTTAAGGGTATAAGCATACAGTTGTGCTCAAAAGTTTACATACCCCGGCAGATTTTTTTGCTTTCTTGGCCTTTTTTCAGAGAATATGAATGATAACACAAAAACTTTTTTCCACTCATGCACTCATGGTTAGTGATTGAGTGAAGCCATTTATTGTCAAACTACTATGTTTTCTCTTTTTAAATCATAATAATAACCAAAAATATCCAAATGACCCTGACCAAAAGTTCACAGTTTTTAACTAACATCAATGACAGCCTGAAGTCTTTTGTGGTAGCTGTGGATGAGGCTCTTTATTTTCTCAGATGGTAAAGCTGCCCATTCTTCTTGGCGCCTCTAGTTCCTGTAAATTCCTTGGCTTTCTTGCATGAACTGCATGCTTGAGTTCTCCCCAGAGTAGCTCAATGATATTGAGGTCAGGAGACTGAGATGGCCAGTCCAGAACCTTCACTTTGTTTTGCTGTAGCCAATGACAGGTCGACTTGGCCTTGTGTTTTGGATCATTGTCATTTTGGAACGTCCAAGTACGTCCCATGCGCAGCTTCCAGGCTGATGAGTGCAAATTTGCCTCCAGTATTTGCTGATAACGTGCTGCATACATCTTTCCTTCAACTTTAATCAAGTTTCCTGTGCCTTTGTACCTCACACATCCCCCATCATCAGCGATCCACCTCCGTGCTTTACAGTAGGAATGGTGTTCTTTTCATCATAGGCCTTGTTGACACCTCTCCAAATGTAACGTTTATGGTTGTGGCCAAAAAGTTCGATTTTGGTCTTATCACTCCAAATTACCTTGTTCCAGAAGTTTGGAGGCTTGTCTCTGTGCTGTTTGGCATATTGTAGATACTTTGTGGGATTTGTGCAGTAATGGCTTTCATCTGGTGACTTGAGCATGCAGCCTTGTGCATCTTGAAACAGCCACACTGCTAGTTCTCAGTGAGTCCTGGCAGTTGTGGACGAAATTCTTGGTGGTCTACCTGATCGTGGTTTCTTTTTACAGAGCCCCCGATTATCCATTTGTTAATCACAGTTTGAACACTGCAGGCTGGCATTATCAATTCCTTGGATATCTTTTTGTATCCCTTTCCTGTTTTAGACAGTTCAACTATCTTTTACCGTAGATCAGTTGACACTTCGCTTGCTTTCCCTATGACTCATAATTTAGAAATTTCAGTGGCTGGATGAAAAATGCGAGAGTCTGTCTGGATCCCAGAAACTTTCTCAGCTTTTATGCACACACACTGATTACAAGCAAACAGGTCACAGGTAAGGATGTTACCTTTATTAGCCATTCAAACCCATTTGTGTCAACTTCTGTGCATGTTATCAGGCCAAAATCACCAGGGTATGTGAACTTTTCATCAGGGTCATTTGGATATTTTTGGTTGTCATCATGATTTAAAAAAGAGAAAACACAGTAGTTCGACAATAAATGGCTTCACCCAACCACTCACCATGAGTGGAAAAAAAATTTTGTGTTATCATTCATATTCTCGGAAAAAAGGCTAAGAAAGTAAAACATTTGCCGGGGTATGTAAACTTTTGAGCACAACTACCCATCAAGTATTGCTGCAGACATTTCTGCACCAAAAATGTGTCTTTTGGCAGGAAAAAGTGCTGAGTAAGAAAGGTCGTTTTTGCTGGTGTTTTTGAGGTACAGTAGGCTCTGCTCAGGCAGCACCTTTTTAGGATTTCCATAAGGCAGCATTTTGACAAATCTATAGTTCATCCCCATACTTTTCTAACTCAAATTTGTGGAACAGGAGAACTTGCTGTTGCTTTGTGTCTCAGGCAACAAAATAATACAACCATGTCGACCCTTTCTAAGACTAATCCACTTTACGCAGCCTCATGACTTTTACGAGTCTCCTCCAGGGTAAAGAAGTCCTGGCATTACACATCAGGTCCATTGCCATCCCATGCATATGTAGGAGGTGGGCAGATTGCCCCACTCCTACTGAGTGTATACTGCGTTTTATAGGTAGCCTATTGTGTCTTGGTTAGATTTTATCCCATTGTGTCTTTGTATGTAATGTACTGTATGTCATGGCTGCTGAGCAATATTGTATTTTATTTTATGTAAGATCTTTTATTGCAGGGAATATTGTATTGTTACTATGTAAAGCATAAGAATGTTAAGTAGGATAGTATGAAGTAAAGTATAGATAAGTACCAGCAATAGGAATAACAATATAGAATGTTTTAAGGTAAAATTTAGTGCAACGTAGGGACCAAGTGTGCAGGAGAGGGTTAAGTGGTAGATAGAGTGTGTTAGCAATAGGAAGTGTTATATGCATGTGCTAGCAGGCCAGATATGGATACTGTGGTAGCCTAGGACACTGAGCACAGTGGGAGGAGCAGAGAGTTGGTTAGACAGACAGGCCAGAAAGTCAGTTCAGTTTTGCAGAGGGGTTCCAAGGATCAACAAGCTCTGTTTCAAGGTCTGCCCAGGCCTCAGGAGGTATCCTCCATTGTGTCCAAAGGACACAACAGCCTGAAAATGAAAGAGACGGGGAACACAGAAGTCAGACTCGGTTACTGAAGAGCTAATACCCAGAGCGAGGTCTAGACAGAAGGTTACAACATAGACCAGTGGCAGCAAAATGGTAACGCAGGAGGAGAGTGGCATGTCTGTCCTGGAAAGTATGTTATGAAGTTATCTCTCATGAAGATTATATGCTGAATAACGAAGTTGGAGTTTAAGTTAAAAGGAAATTTTTCTGTGATGTGTTGCCCAACTACATCTATGACAGTGACCGGTGACGGGGTGGCGATCAAGCCGCTGAAGACGCAAATAAGTGTCCCACTCCCCGGCCGGGCTGACCACATGCACAACATTAGATTGAGGAAGGAGAGTGGAACCCTGATGGCCATCACCCAGCTCCCCCTCACATACATAGTGAAGAAGAAAGTACTGGCTCCGGCTTTGCATGATTAAAGGGAACCCGTCACCACTTTTTTGGCGTATAAGCTGTGGCCACCACCACCGGGCTCTTATATACAGCATTCTTACATGCTCTTTATAAGAGCCCAGGCCGCTGTGAGAACATAAAAAACACTTTATAATACTTACCTAACGGTCGCTCGGTTGGCCATATGGGCATCTCCGTTGACCGGTGCAGGCGCCTCCCCTTTCAGCCATCTTCATCCTCCTTCTGACTCCTGTGTGCATGATACGTCTACGTCAAACACACTTGCCGGTCCTGTGCAGGCGCACTACAATACTTTGATCTGCCCTGCTCAGGGCAGATCAAAGTGTGCCTGCTCAGGACCTGAATGCCGGCGAGTGTGGATGGCGTTGGACGCATCATGCACCGCGACTAGAGAAGAAGGAGGATGAAGATAACCGAAAGAGGCGGCACCGGAGAACAGAGATGCCCATATGGTCAACCGAGCGCCCGTTAGGTAAGTATTATAAATTGTTTTTTATGTTCTCACAACGGCCTGGGCTCTTATATACAGCATGTTAGAATGCTGTATATAAGAGCCTGGTGGTGGTGGCTGCAGCTTATACGCCAATAAAATGGTGACAGGTTCCCTTTAATGCACAAGCGCTGGAACTATGGACCAATGAAACCCAAAAAGCAAGCAAAGCAATCATTCATTGGGTGAAATTATCTTTTCTTTAGCATCAAAGGTCATCATTCTCAGCAGTGCATAATTCTGTATAAATAAGATATGTGCTGTTGAGAACTATGGCAGCCTATGAGCACTGAGCGATCTAGCATAGACCGTTTAGACTGAATTTATTGCTTTGTTCTGCTTGTGTAAACAGGTATTCAAACAGCCGCTGATTGGTAAAAATGTAGTCGTATCATGCCACCAGTCGAGTTTCAGACGAAACTTAAGAATTTCAGGTATAAATATACCTGAAACCTACCAGTTAAAGAATGTCTGTGCAGGAGACCTAAACTGTTTTGATAAATTGGATGCCGACCAAATGGTCAACAATGATAGGTTAGTCACATTTAGTAACTAATGAATAACCACTGTACTCAATGACCTATGTCTCTAAAAGCCGCCCTGACTCCTCACAACATAAAGACTATACATACATACTTGGTTATGCTTTTACAGGAAATTATATTTTTGTCATGCAGTGACTACCAGGGTTCTGCCTGGCATAAGGGATAAAGGAATTCCCGGCGAGAGCTGCAACAAATAGGGTACACCGTGAACACAATACAATGCTGAGTGCTAGGTAGAGGGAAGCAGGGTTATTTCCTACACTCCCCTGAGGTTGATTCTTGCACTCCCCATATGAGTCCTTCCCTTCGTTCGAGATAACATGCCTAGGCACTGACTTGCCCTGAACTCACCCTAGCTAGTGAGAAGGCCAGTGAGTGAACTAGTCTCACTGCTGCAATAATCCAACACTAGGGTAGGAGGACAAACAGGGAGAAATAGACCCAAAAGGAAAACAGACTAAGCAACTCCAATGCAACAAAACACCACAACTGCAACTGTCACGAAATGTCAGCTTCTTCCAGTGAATGGCTCCTTTGAAAGTGGTCAGCATAGGCATGATGAGATTTTATAACTGGCATCAGATGTTAAGACACATGACTATTTATAGCAAATGGAAGTGGTCATAAAGAGCTGTACCTGATATTAAGGCTACCAAGGACAGCCAGAGAGGAAAGAGTCTTTAACCCCTACAGCACCAAAAGAAAGCAAATACACTTAAAAACAACAGTGACCTGCACACAATAAGGCGCAGCAACCTACTGGTCCCAGACTCGACAGAGGTTCCCCCAGTGTGGGGGCACAACCAGGACAATTTTGTGCTAATAGTTTGGAAAATAAAGTGTGCTTTTGTAAGGTGTATCAGCAAGTATGTAAGATTTTATGGAAATAATTATTTCTATTATATTTGTATATAAGTATCTGGTCTGTTAATAAATATTTTAAAAATATAGTACATTTAATTTATGGCTATGCTTGTTTATTTATATATTTCGCTCATTTGAAAGGGGGTTAATTTATAGTACATACTTTATGTGCACAGTTATTAGGTAAGTGAGTACTTTGACTAGAACCATCATTTTCCCACTTCAAACTGTATAAACTTGAATGAAGCAGATCAGGTGATATATATTTGCGGCCTAAGGATACAAAGCCCTTTATGGAGGTATGCAGAATTATTAGTCAGATTATTTTCCTCAGGCAAAATGAGCAACAAAGACAATTGTCTGATTCTGAAAAACTCAAAGGTTTTTACAGGTCTTAAAGTCCTGTCACACACAGAGATAAATCTGCGGCAGATCTGTGGTTGCAGTGAAATTGTGGACAATCAGTGCCAGGTTTGTGGCTGTGTACAAATGGAACAATATGTCCATGATTTCACTGCAACCACAGATCTGCCAAAGATTTATCTCTGTGTGTGACGGAGCCTTTACAGAGGGATGCAGCACTCTTGAAATTACTGAGATATTGTGTCATGATCACAGAACCATGAAATGTTTTGTTGCAAATGGAGAAAACGGCCACAAAAAAAGTGTTGAGAAAAAAACCACACATTAACTCCCAAATATGAGAGAAGAATCAAATGTGAAGCGACCACAAACCCATTACCCTCCAGTGATGCCATATTCTGAAACTGCAGCCTCCCAGAAGAGCCCAGAAGAACAAGGTGATCAGTGCTCAGAGACATGACCAAGGTAATGGAGGTTGAAACCGACCACCACTGAGCATGAGAAGGTGAAACACCAAGACTGGGCCAAGAAATATATGAAGACAGATTTTCCAAATTTAGGAGATGATAATGACTCTTGAAAGACCTCAGTTCTACTTAGATGTCAGCAAGGTGGGGATGGGTTACTGCGATGGGCTGGTCTTATTAAAGATGAGCAGGTTGGACCTTTTTGGGTTGAAGATGGACTCAACATCAACTCCCAATCCTACTTACAGGTTGTAGGAGACACTTTCTTCAAGCACGTTCTTCATTGCATATATCAGGCTATGAGTATACAAATTAAATAATAGGGCCATAGAAACCATCAAAATAAGTCACTCCGTAACAATGTTAAGCAAAAAAATAAAGAAACAAAGAAGCGTATGGCTAAAATCTTTAGAGAATTTATTTCAAATACCATAAAAAGTGTAAACATGGTTAAATTTTGTGTACAAAACAAAAGATGAAGGACAAGAGGGAAAGTGCAGTACAAAAAAGCAATCTGGAAGAGGCGTGTCCTAGCCATGAGGGAGTGAGGTTGTAATTTGCCTCAGCTCCCCCTTATCTCCCGGGATATCAGCAGATAGATCAAATTCTCGGCCCTCTGACCCGGACTATGAGCACGAGGAGGCGGAGGGGAGCTCAGAGACACCCTTCTGTGCAGAATTGTGGCAGTATTCAGCGATTCGTGGCTGGAATAGCAGTGACACAGGTGGAGACGGAGAGGAGCAAGATGGCTACCAGCCCTGTGAGGTATGCAGCGGTGGCAGCAGTGGAGGAAGTGGAGGCGAGCAGAGTACCTGTCAGATGCTCACAGCAGCTTACAGCCCGACAGGCTGAATATGGAGGCAAGAATGTTCCCGGCGGTGACAGATCCCGACCATCTGGAGGAGAGGCGGGGGCTGGGGAGTCAGGTACTCGGAGAGAGAAGGCCCTGTAGTCTTTGCAGCGTGGGGAGCCGGCCCTGACAGCGTGGGAGGAGGCAGATGGACGGCAGGTGAAAGTTCAGATTCCTGCAGAGTCAATAGGTTCACCTGGGAGAGGAGAGAGAGACCTGACTTTGCCCCTGAGCCCCTCATTGTCTATGGAGCTACATGAGGAACTGGAGGGGGAGGCTCCCTGGACCTCCAGCCCCTTGCTGCTCAGTGACACTGCTGCGACCATGACAGGTACAGGGGTCAGAGGCACTGCAGTGGATATGGAGGGAGTGGAATGCTCCACCAGTCAGGCTTCTCAACGTGCCAGCACCCTAGGCCTGGGGCCTGGAGGCTCCTGTGTTCTGAGAGAGCTGAGAGAGCTCAGATCATGAATCATCAGCATCCCATCCAGAGAGGACATGGAGGGCTATATCTCCAGAATGGAGCAGGCGTGCAGGTCAGAGCTGGCAGAAGTGCGCTCCAGTGTGCAGAATATTGATACAAGGGTCCTGTCTCAGGAAACTCAACTTCAAGAAATGCAAAAGGACTTATCCTCTCAAAAATCACTGCTGGAGGCCCAATCTCGGCAGCTCCATTACCTGACTGAAGCATTGGACGACGCAGAGAACAGAGAACGATGCAATAACTTGAGAGTACGGGGTCTGCCAGAGTCCGTCTATTCTAGGGAGCTTCCACTTGTCCTCCAAAGAATCTTTAACAAAATTTTGGGGCTTCCACCAACTACGGAGTTTGAACTTGATAGAGCACACAGAGCCCTGGGACCTAAACCAGCTGACTCGGATTTCCCGCGAGACGTGATTTGTCGGGTTCACCATTACTTACAGAAGGAATCCATTCTGCTGAAGCTTCGGGAAGGGATGCCGATCCTTTTCCAAAAGATGAAGTTACAGATCTTACCCGATCTCTCTTGTCTTACACTCCAGAGGAGGAGGGCGCTGCAGCCTCTATTGGAGCTCCTGTGGTCAAGGAACATTGTATACAGCTGGGGCTTTCCTTTTCGTCTTCAAGTCTGCAGTAGCGGCCGAATGCACGTTCTTCACTCGCCAGCTGATATGGCATCCTTCTCAAAGGCCTTGAATCTTCCAGGAGTTGAAATTTCAGACTGACCTTCTATTCCAACACATTTTTCGTGGGGGATCCCTCAGCGTCCTCCAAGAAATAACCAAGGGGAGAAGAAGACGGGAGGAGGAGGTCGTCCCCCCGCCAAGGGTTGAAGTTCGTCGAGACGGGGCTTCTTACATTTTATACTTTACTTGAATATAATTGTTATATAAGTGTTGGAGACGGGGGGGCCGTTTGAGGGGTAGAGTTTATGTAAATGAAGTCACGGGACTGGTTTACTGCTAGACATAATAACCAATGTGAGTTGAGATGGATCCTTTTCTCTCAATAGCTATAATTTTGTCTCCTGCCCTGGATCCTCGTGGTCACATGTTCTTACAGATTTTTCAGCACTTTCACATAGGTCCTGTATGGTTAGTATTAACACGTCCCCGTCCTTGAGTTTCCTTCTGTGTCTCCTTTAGCCGGTTCTTGGCTCTCTCTTGTCCCAGCCTCCCTGCCCTTTCTCTGTTCCCTTTCTTTTGTCTCCTGGGGTCCCCCTCCCCTTTTAGCCCCCCCCTTTTTTTTTTTTTCTTCTTTTCTTACCTTCTCCTTCCTTTCCCTGGGGGTTGGAGTTGTGGGGGTCTCGGAGGGTTTGGGGGGGTTGGGGCCAGGGACCCCATAGGGGCGGGACTTGCGGTGCATGCATCTGAACAGGGGTTTGTCCGTGGCCTGGGTTTTATAATGAGGCTTGGGAGGGAGGGGGGGCTCCCGTTCTGGAAAGCACACATCTAGTTTGGGTTTACGCGTCGCAGGTTGAGTGACGCTTGAAAGTATTACCCAGAAGTTACTGCATTTGTTTTGTTTACATTTTGTAATCTTTGTTTTCCCTTTCTTTTCCTCTTTCTCACAGTTCTACTCTTTTCTTGATTCTTGCCGCTTTCTTCGCTTCTTAATCTGGTCACTTCTCTTTCCCCTTCTTCACTCTTATCCTTAGGTGTGGGACCCCAGTGCTCGACATGACACAACTTAACTTTGGCTCCCTTAATTGTAAAGGGTTGAATGTGACGCAAAAGAGGTCGCAAATATTTTATGCTATGCATAAACAGAGGACTCAGGTGTTATTATTACAAGAGACTCATTTTAAAGCAGGCCAGGTCCCAGTTCTTAGGGATAGATTTTACACCACATGGTTTCACAGCCCTAACCCACCTGCTAAATCTGGGGGGGTCTCCATTGCTCTCCATAAGTCATTGGTGTTCTCTGTGATCGACTCTTTGATGGATCCTGAGGGTAGATTTATATTTCTGAAGCTCCAGATTGGTTTTGGTGTATATACTGTAGCTAATTGGTATTTGCCGAACTCCAGACCCACTGTGGCATGCTCTTCCCTACTGTCTCGGCTAGCGGACTTTGCATAAGGGACTTTAGTAGCTGGGGGGGACTTAATCTCACCTTTGACCCAGCAATTGATACCTCCTCGGGGTGGCGTTTTATATCTCAAAAAAGGTTGTTGGCTCTAGGGAAAAAGTTGCAGGCATTACAATTGGTTGATATTTGGAGGGCACTGCATCCCACGGAGAGGGATTACTCTTATTTCTCCCCAATTCATTCATCTTACAGCCATATACATATGTTGTGGATTAGCCAACACGCCATGCCATGGCGAGCCCAGGCCTCCATAGGGTCTATATGTCTTCCGGACCATGCACCGGTGTTTGTCCAACTTACTCCCCCAGACGGTTTGCGGCGACCATGAACGTGGCGTCTTAATGAACATCTACTTAAAGACGACTTATGTGTGGCGGAAATACGACAGGTGATAAGTGATTTCTTGGAATTTCACGTTGAGGATCAGACGGCCTTGCCGACACAGTGGGAGGCGCTTAAATGTGTGGTGCGGGGTATATTAATAAAGCATGGATCGAGACTTAAACAGGAGAGGGCCTCTCTGATTACCTCTCTGGTTCAGTGAATTCGGACCTTGGAGGCGTCCCACAAAAAATCCTTATCTGCCTCGGTGTATGCTGAATTGGTGAAATCTCGGGAGAAACTTAGGGGGCTCCTAGATCAAAAATACTATGCGCAGAGGGTACGGTTTCAGAGATACCTATACGAACATGCAGACAAGTGCGGCAGGGCATTAGACAGGTTTATTCATCCGAGAAAACTCACAAACCATATTCCGAAAATTAAGGATAGAGGAGGACATATTATTCAGGACCCGGTTAAAATAGCTGAAGAGTTCCGTACCTTTTATGGGGACCTGTACAACATAAAGGGTCAGTTTACTGATATGTGTCCGACGACACTCAACAATAAGATTGAGGACTATGTCCAGCGGACTGCCTTGCCTAAGCTAGCGCGAGCTGAAATTGAGACGTTGGAGTCAAATTTTACGGAAGAGGAGATATCTTTGGTTATCAGAGACACCCCAGTAGGCAAGAGTCCAGGACCAGATGGTTTTACGACCACATTTTTTAAAGTTTTTAGGGAGCAGATTGTTCCCTTTTTGACACGGGTCTTCAACTTGGTGCCTGCTGGAGCATCTTTTGTCCCCCAGTCTTTGGAGGCGCATATATGTGTAATTCCAAAGCCGAGGAAGGATCCGGTTAACAACTCCAATTACCGTCCCATATCATTGATTAATATAGATGTCAAATTCTTTTCAAAAGCTCTCGCCAACAGACTGGCTCCTATGCTCCCAAAAGTGATACACAGGTGGGTTTTGTGGGGGGCCGAGAGGCAAGAGACAATACGAACAAGACGTTTCTTCTGCTGGCTCGGGCGAAGGCACTACCTATGTGTTTACTTTCCATAGATGCGGAGAAAGCCTTCGACCGTGTCAGCTGGAGTTTCATGTTGGCATCTTTGAGACAGGTGGGGATAGGTGACAGGTTCCTTAGAGGAGTGGCCTCCCTTTATAGTACACCGACTGCCAGAATAAAGGTAAATGGGTCCTTGTCCACGCCAATTAGCATAAAAAATGGTACCCGACAGGGTTGCCCCTTATATCCCCCTCCTATTTGTTCTCGTAATGGAGCATTTGGCTATGGCCATTAAACAGAACCCAGATATAAAGGGGATAGAGGTGGGAGGGCACCAATGTAAAGCGGCATTATATGCAGATGACCTCCTCCTATACATTACACAGGCTCACATATCCTTTCCCTCCTTGGTTAAGGAAATTGAGAACTTCGGACATATAAGTAACTTTAAAGTTAGCTATAATAAATCAGAAGCCTTGAATTTCACTCTGCCGGGGAGGGAAGTAGATCATATTGCATCCAACTTTCCTTTTAGATGGCAGACATCGGCCCTGACTTATCTGGGGGTGGTGGTACCACGGGACAGTTCTAAGATTTTTCACCTTAATTACCTCCCTTTCCTGGAACGCACTATAAGAGATCTTAAACAACTTCATAGACAGAAACTGTCCTGGTTTGGACGTATTAACGTCATCAAGATGGATGTCCTCCCTCGTTTTCTATATAGCTTTCAACAGCCCCTATAGCACTACCTTCTTTTTTCTTTACCAGAATACAGTCAGTTATTAACAAATTTTTGTGGGGAGGGAGGAGCTCTCGGGTGGGGAGGAGAGTGTTGAGTAGAGTTAAGGAAGAGGGGGGGCAGGGTTGCCAGACTTTAAAAAGTACCACAAGGCGTCCCTACTGCTGAGACTTCTGGATTGGCAATTTAATAAAAGCACTAAACAATGGGTGAGTCTGGAGCAGGTTTGCTCTGAAACGCCCCTGCGGTTCCTCCCATGGATCACATCGCTGCGGATGGGACGGATAGAAGGAGAGGCGGAGTTTCTCAAGGCATCGCTGAGGGGCTGAGACGTTGAGTGCAGGCGGGGTTCTCTCTCAAGGGGTCCTGGTCCACTCTCACCGCTTTTCTCTAACCCGGAGTTTCCCCCAGGGGTGGGAGTTGAGCGTTTCTTATGTTGGAGGAGAAGCGAGGACACACGGATAGCCCAGACTTTGCATGGTTTGGAGGTGCCCCCCTTTTCGGCCCTTTTGATCCCAGAGGGCCGGCATCCAACGGCTTGGCTGGAATACCTTCAACTTAGGTCATCTTTGATGGCTGATAACAGACTTGGGCTTTTTGCGGTCCCGCCCACAAAATTTGAACAATTATTTTTGATGGAGGATTCTCCCCGGCATCTTTTGTCACTGATTTACTCCTTCCTGACTACAGAGGCGGATATGGGGGACCTTAAATATATCGAGAAGTGGAATAGAGATTTGGGGACTCCCATTCCGGAGGAGGACTGGAAAAAGTCCTTTATCCTCACCCATAAATTTTCCATTGCCTGCGCCGCAAAGGAAAAAAATTATAAGATTCTGACCCGTTGGTACAGGTGCCCAGATACTCTACACACAATATTTCCTGGGGTTTCAGATAGTTGCTGGAGGTGCGGAAGGGAGAAGGGGACAATGCTGCATATCTGGTGGGACTGCCCATTGATAAAGCCTTTCTGGAAGTCCGTGTTCAAGGCATACTCTATAATTAGCGGAGAGCAGTTGGTGGGTTCCCTCAGATGGCATTGCTTTCAATCCTCCCGGGATCACTTAAATCACAGAAAATGGGCCTCCTGAGATTCTGTCTTACAGCGGCATGCATGGTGATCCCGAGATACTGGAGATCGACTGGGGTGCCATCTGTGAGGGAGTGGTTTGCAGAGATGGCCATCATTCACAGGATGGAGTCCTTCATGGCAGAGACCAATGACTCAGTGGATAAATTCCTTAGGATCTGGATCCCCTGGACCCTGGCTCTTGATTCCCTACCATTTCAGAACCTTATTGGTAACTCATAACCTGTGTTACGTCAGTCCAATGTAGCGGTCCGAGTACTGGGAAAGTAATCCCTACCATGCCTTTTTCTCCCTCTCTTTCTGCTGCTCTTTGCTCTTCTTCCCCCCCTCCTCCTTTTCTTTTCCCTATCTTTCCCTCTTACTACTTTCTTTTCTTTCTGGTTCTAGTTAAATCTTCTAATTTTTTTTTGCAGTGGCCTCGTTTTGGTTGAGGCGTATTTCTCCTTTGGAAGGAGACTGTTCGTATTATCAAATATGGTTACATGTCCTATGCGTGCCTTATGGTAGTTGGTAAGAGAGGATGTATTAGTTAGTCTGTGGCTTATATTTTTCTCTGTAAGTTGACACGTAGTAATCACTTATTTGAATCTTACTTTTTTTTCCTGTAAATTGTCTTGTTTACTTTAATGAAGAAAGACGAAACAAAAAAGCAATCTGTTGTGTTATAGTTAGATAGTATAAGCAGATTACAATGATGTGTCACTGCTAATCATTAAGAGGACAATTGTAGTAGAAAGGAAACAAGATCCTATATAGTCATCACCATAGTGGTCAGTCATCAAGCCTGTTCACCCAAAATTCTGAATCATTGCTAAACAGGGAAGTCATGAATCTTACCCATAAAGTATAATAACACACAGACCGCCAAATAGAAAGCCCCAACGCGCATTTTGCAAGTTATTACGTCGCATCATTAGGTGGAAATGCCTAGTGAAACACCACAGGTCCTTAAATGTCATGTACTTGCTGGTCACATTATCGTGACTTATCCAAAGGTGTCCGAGATACCGCAGGACACATGTCCACCATTCAGCTATTGGAAGCCCAAGAACTGGCAAATGTGAACTACGTAGTCTGCGCTTAACACACCACTCCCAGCTATCAAGGTAGTACACACACAGCCATGACAGCATACGTTGTCCTGGTGATCAGGGGCGGGCAACCACCATAAAGATACCGGAGGCAGAGTGAGAGGACCGCATGCACACTATGGGAAGCCAGAGGCTGACATAATAACAAGAATTATGAGTGACAGTGCAAAAGGGTTTATAGGAGCGCCAAACATAAACCAAAACACTATTACAGAGTGAACTTTAAGAATATAATGTACAAAATAATATTACATGAAAATGGAAAAAGAATATTACAACAATAAAAGATGTAAAAAGGACAATTATTATGTCATTATAAAGTGCAGAATAGGCATTAAAGTTACAGTGCCAAAAAGGCAAAAAAAAAATACATGTATCACATAGCATTGTATTCACTACTGTAGGGGTCCATCAAAGGGATGAAAAAATTATTGGCCCAAAGGAAGGGAGCAGTAGTACTGGAAAAAGTCTGCATCTTTCAAGAAAGCCATGATTTTTATGCAGGACTATGTTCCATCATCTGCGTCAAAGTCTCCACTGTTTTGTGCCAGTAAAGGTCTTAGAGATGAAAAAATAACCAAACCCTATTAAGAATTTGTGGGCCGTTCTTAAATGGGAAATGTACTGTAAAGGAAAACAGTCCCCTCTGTGATCAGTGTCTGGGAGGCTGCAGTTGGTGCTGCCCAAAACGTCAAAACATTGTGAAACTGATAGATTCCATGGATAGAAGGCTTATGACTGTTACTGAAATGAAGGGAGGCTATATTGGTCACTGATATATATTTTTAAATATCAGAAATGTATTTTGTATATTTTCAGTTGTTCTTTTATTATTCTCACATTCATTGTTGAAAATAAACAATTAAAATGGGAAAATTTTGGAAAAATGTTAACTTTTCATTTAGTTGCATAATAATTCTGCACACTAATAGTTTCCCAATAATTCTGCACACATATATATTCTCTTAAGAAAGACAAAACCTCACTTTGACTTTATTAAATACAAGTGCATCTTAATAAATTAGAATATCATCAAAAATTGAGTGTATTTCAGTAATTCAACTCAAAAAGGGAAAAATACATTATACAGTATAGAGTCATTACACACAGAGTGATCAATTTCTATATATTATATAGAGTCATTACACACAGAGTGATCTGTATTTCAAGTGTTTATTTCTGTTAATGTTGATGATTATGGCTTACAGTCAATGAAAACCAAACAGTCATTATTTCAGAAAATTAGAATATTATATAAGATCAACTGAAAAAATGATTTTAAACTCAGAAATGTTGGCGCCTACTGAAAAGTCTGTACAATAAATGCACTCAATACTTGGTTGGGGCTCCTTTTGCATAAATTACTGCATCAATGCGGTGTGGCATGGAGGCTATGAGCCTGTGGCACTGCTGAGGTGTTATGGAAGCCCAGGTTGCTTTGATAGCAGCCTTCAGCTCATCTGCATTGTTGAGTCTGGTGTCTCTCATCTTCCTCTTGACAATACCCCATAGACTTTCTATAGGGTTTAGGTCAGGCGAGTTTGAGGGCCAATCAAGCACAGTGATACTGTGGTTATTAAACCAGGTATGGGTACTTTTGGCAGTGTGGACAGGTGCCAAGTCCTGCTGGGAAATGAAATGCGTACATAGCACAACCAGGTAGGAGATGGAAAAGTGCATAACAATTATATATAGGAACATATAAGAAGGGGCAGAACATCAGATAAAGGAATCAGCTAAAGACATTGGGCACAATTCAAAAAGACATACAGAAATATAAGATATATTAATTAGTATCTATATTAGATAGTACCCAATATCTGTAGCTGCACCAAACGATAAATGCAGAAACATATAGAGGACATAACAGTAGATAATAAGATAATGTTAGTATAGACAAATAATGTGTATTATTCGACCATAGAGCAAATATATGTAAAACATATCAATCGAAGGAAAGGGCAAAGCCCATAATATAAACATGTAAATGTCGTACTTGGCACAGATATAAACCACCGACATTAAAAATAATTAGCAAAAAGTGCAAGGCACTATGTATGACCACAGATAATATGCAAAACGTTAATTGGCATTAACACAAATCAAATCTATTCGATATATAGCCACATATATCACAGTGAACGTCACTCACTGTAAGGTGGATCATGTAGTCATATATAGTGACACGCAGTTAGAGTTATGAGTGCCGTATAGTCAGAACATATATATAGCAAAAATTATACAAAATAGAAAAAGATGTATATATATATATATATATATATATATATATATATATATATATATATATATATATATATATACATAAACACAAATCCACCTTTTTGGAAATTCCTAATCAGGTCAACATCATCATCTTGTGGAGTAAAAAATATGACGAATGCTCCAATAGTTCATTCTTTTGATGCAGATGTCCCATAAGTATATACACAAAATAAGATGAATGGCCTAAATAGAAAAGAAATACGTTAATAAAAAGTTAGAAAAAATTAAAAACAACAAAAATGCCCAGACACTAAAGAAATGGAATAAAACTCATGTTCTCATTCAAACCTTGAGGTTGAACGGTATGTAGGCGCCATATCCATTTAGTCTCCAGTTGTGCTAGTCTTTGACTAACACAACCACCACGAATGTCCACATCAAGCATATCGATTCCACGAATCATAAATTTCTTAGTCGGATCCGTGGAAAAGCTTGAAGTGTCTTGGGATTGTTTTAAGGGTGGACACATCCACATGGTCACGTGCAGCTTCTATGCCCAAGATGTGCTCACGAACCCAAACTTTAAGCTGTTGGGTTGTCAGCACAACATAAAGTGTCGGGCAGGGACAAACTCCATAGTATATGACGGCTTTAGACTCGCAGGTAATTCTCTTCTTAATTTTATAATTTTTATTACAAGTCGAGTCACTAAATGAATCGGTCCGTGACACATTTGGGCACGCTACACACTTTCCACATGGGTAGCATCCACCCCTCAATCCCTGGGTCTTAGGGAAAATTTGAGCAGAATTAGCATTATAGAGACTATGGAGTAGATGGTCCTTATAATTCATGGCTCTACGTAGCGTTATTTGTGGTCTATCTGGTAAGATTTTAGCCAATACCGGGTCAGCCTGTAGAATAGGCCAGGATTTCTGCAAAACCTTCCAGATAGCAGTATGTTGAGAGCAGTAATTAGTGGAGTACAGCAAATCATTTCTTACAGCATATTTGGCACGATGGTATGCACGTTTAATCATACGTTTGCTGTAACTCCTATACACAAATCGTTTGGTCAGCTCAGCCGCCTGTTTCTCGAAATCACTGTCACTTGAGCATACCCTGCGGATCCGTAAACATTGCCCAACAGGTACAGATCTTATCATGTGTAACGGATGGAAAGAAGATGCATGAAGTAAAGTATTGGTGGCTGTAGGTTTACGATATAAATTAGACTGCAAACAATGCTCAGAATCCCTATTCACCATAACATCCAGAAATGCTACGGTATTTATGGAGCTCTGATAGGTGAGGTGGACGTTGCGCGTATTGGAGTTCATCTTTTGAATAAACACCTGAAGAGATTCAGAGGTCCCCTGCCAGATCAGGAAAATGTCATCGATGTACCATGTCCATCAAAAGGACACGGCCCATTGACGACTCCTGATCAGCCAAGGGGAGATCCCTCTCCCACAGCCCCAGGAAAAGATTAGCATACGAGGGCACGAAAGACGCATCCATCGCTGTACCCTGGAGCTGTAAATAGAAGGACCTCTTAAATACAAAAAATTATGTGTCAAAGAGAACTCCAATAGTTGCAACACCAACTCAACAAATTTGGATGACATGTTAGTAGTATTTAGATAGAATTTAACTGCCTCGATTCCATCAACATGTCAGAGGCTTGTCACAGCACACCAATAAAGAGTTGTCACCAACATATAGACCGTCGATCCGCTTGAGGAATTCTCCAGTGTCCTGGATATAAGAGGGGAGATTACTGACAAGCGTCTGAAGCTGACTATCAAGCCATCTGTTGATATTCTTAAGGAAATGCCATTGCCTGAGCTAATCGGGCGACCCGGAGGCATAGATTCATTTTTTTGCAACTTAGGTAATAGATATAATGTTGCAATTCTGGGTTCAGGTATAATCAAAGCCAACGCCAACTCAGGGGAGGTAACACAGTCATCTTTAGCTCTTTGTAAAATCCGCTTAAGTTCGTCAACATATTTATTAAGAGAATTGAAGGTAAGCTTCTGATAGCAAACTTTATCACGCAACTGGCGAAAAGCCTCCTTCTCATACGTGGATGTAGGCCAGATGACTATGTTATCCCCCTTGTTGGCTGGCTTTATCACGACATCTGGTATCTGCTGCAACTCTTCAGGCGCTCCCGTTCCATTGGAGATAAATTGTCCTTCCTGATATAATTAGGCAATTTTTCAAACTCTTTTGATACCACCTGCACAAAAAGATTGATATTTGTGCAGGAGGAAAGTGGAAAAGATTTTTTAAAGCAAGGTTTAATACAGGGTGGTATCTTACCTCCCTCAACGGTTTTGTGCTCCAATTCTAACTCCGAGAGTATAGTTAGGGCCGCTTGTTCTTTTTCTGTAGGAAACAATAGTCGAGATGTCTCATCAAAAAAATATCTCTTAAACAATAGAGATCTAGCAAAAATATGCAGGTCCTTGACTGCCGTGAACGTATGACACCCGGCCACGGGAGAAAAGGACAAGCCTCTAGCCAATAAGGATAAATCAACCTCACTAAGCACATATGAATGTAAATTAATCACCTTGTTGTCATTAGGTGTATTAGATCCTTTGGGTTTCCTACTCCATTGCGGTTGGTAGCGGAAACGACCGCCACCACCATAGGTTGTCCCAGATCTAGTGCTTGAATCAGAGGTATCAGATATCTCACTAAGAGATAAAGTGTTGGACTGAACTGATGGGCATCTCGCTCCCTCTTGTTCATCTCGTGGTTTACGCCAAAAATAGATTTTTTTTTTCTCGGCCACATCTTTTTGATTACTTTTGAATTTTTTAAGATGAACATCTCGAATTTGTTTAACCAAGGATTCCACTTTCTTATTAGCCTCAGAATCGTATTTCTCAACTTTCTCAGGAGGACAAATGGATCGGAAAGATGCCTGTTTCTGGTCAATCGTAGAGTCCAATTTAGCAATATTTTTAGTATTTAGCTCAATCAGAAGTTGCATAAGATTGGAAGAGCAGATATTACAGATGTCCTCCCACTTGGAAATAAAATCCTGATCTTCAACCATAAATGTAGGTGTTAACCACCCTTTGCACCAATAAAATTGTATTTTGGACCTATTGATCACCTTCTTTCTCTTTTGTTTACCAAATGGTGTAAAGCAGCTAAAGCATAAGTAACAATTAAACAGCATCCATAGATAACCACTTCTAATACATACATAATATAAAATGCTTATGTTTGTTTTGATCTAGATATTTAATTATTAATTATTATGTAAATATTATTATTTTGTTATTTCAGTATTTTTTCAAATGTTATCATCATGCAATATGTCATGAATAAGATATCTCAATCTTAAAGTATGTTTGGACGGGAGACATTTCTATTTCCTTACTGTGCAAGGCATTACTCTGTTTGTGTATGTCCCTCAAGTCCCATCTTCCCTCCACAAATCACTTGAGGAAAGGAATTCAAGGCTGCTCCATTTCTATAAGTAGCATAATGCTATTTACAGCTTCCCCTTCCACCAGCCAAGAGCCGGTTATTTTCTTAAGCTGAAAAGCCACATTTTATTGCCCATATAGTATTTGTTACTGTAAGAGTAACCGGTTTGTGTTTATGGCCGGCCTCAAATCTGATCTGTAAGGAGGATTCATTTATACCTGTATGTCGAGAAAGGTGCAGTTCACAAGCCAATATCTGTAAAATACTCATTGATCCAAAATGAGAAATCATTAAAGCAGAGCAGTATCCATTAGAGTATTCATATATAAAGGAGGCTGCTGCCCATATATACAATTTTAGGTTTTGTTTTGTTCCTAGATGTTATAAGATTTCAGTTGATAGCCCAGGGGCCATGGTGATAAATTAATAATTGCGGTAAATCAATTTAGTGATGAAAAAAACTTTAAAACCTCAAATCATGTCATATTTGGGTGGGTTTTAGCCCCCTGCGGCCCTACGGGATTACTGTGAATTGCACCATTGGTTGATATAAATTATATCTCTATGGCAGCTAGCTCTGACATAAAGTCCAGAGATGATCTTTATTTAAACAAAAGAACAATTTACTCTAAACTCCAATACTGTGGTCAGAGCATATTTAATTTCCCATGTAGAGACAGACTTTCACTTTCCCAGCCATCATGGCTCTATACAGTGTGTCCACCCATATCCTGTCCACCGACATTAACTTGAGAACGGCAGCAGCTATAGGCATAGAAGTGGTGTCTAGGTATAGTAAAGTAGCCATGCGCTACACAATGAAACCACCTATACCGCCACCTGGTGGAAAACAACGTAGTTAGCATTTTTATCTCGAAAACGGAACGAGATAGAGAAAAAAAGTGAATTAAAAAATTGTAGGGCATCATCAATTCAATACGAATCGACAACTTGCATACAGAAATGCTATGATATGAAACCCATGACCCCCCCCCCAAAACATTGAATGCTGGTCAAGCATATGGCACTCATTAAACTTTGATGCTCAAAGTGGCGACCGTCAGCTGCAATGCATAACTGGACTCTGGACAGCATACTGTATCTTGCTGTACGTTGTGCAATATGGTAGGTGATACGTTTGCACAAGCATCTGTGATATGTCGTCGTAGGTCCTGCAATGTTGGTGGAGGGGTCGCATACACCTGCTGTTTGATATGACCTCACAGAAAGAAGTCCAATGGGGTCAGGTCAGGTGAGCGTGGAGGCCACTGCACACAGCCACCATACCCAATGACTTGTAGGATAGTCTCCATGAGGGATCACTTCACGTCTGCAGCCTTGTGAGTTTTACATGTTCTAATCATAGCATTTCTGTATGCAAGGTGTCGATTCGTATTGAATTGATGATGCCCTATAATTTTTTAATTTACTTTTTTTCTCTATCTCGTTCCATTTACGAGATAAAAATTCTAACTCTGTTGTTTTATGCTATAGGTGGTTTCATTGCATAGCGAATAGATACTTTACTATACCTAGACACCACTTCTATGCCTATAGCTGTCGCCGTTCTCAAGTTAATGGCGGTGGACAGGATATGGGGGGATACACTGTATAGATTACATAAATACGTTTCTAGTCCACATGTTTAGATTTTCATCCCGGATGCTTTGATATTATAATTTAGAGAAAAATCACTAAATTGTGCACCTTTGAAAACCAATACTGTAGAAAGAACTTGCATACTGCCATATGACCCTGATCGCTTTGGCTTTAGAAATGGACAGAACTTCTTTATGTGGTGCCATATATAAATAATGGTGGCCTCAGTTGTTGAAGTAAAAGGAGTACTGACAGATGCAGTTGTTAGGTGTGTGATTTGAGGTTGGGGATGCTGCTTTGCAAAGATTGCAATTAAAGATAGTACCAAGAGTCCATCACAGGGTATGATGGGATAACTGGGGACCAGGGCTCCTAAACTTGCTCTCAGGCTAGGGGGTCCTAGCTGTCCCTGATCCCAGAGATACTTCTAATGGGGATGTGTGGGCCGCCTTCCTTGTCCTGATTCTGTACAGCCCTGATCTAATACCCCCTCTCCCTTACCCCAGGGGAGGACTGGGAAAAGGAGTGGTTGAACACACAGATAAGGACAGACAGGGGTGTAACTTCCATACCAGCATCCCCACGCTGTTCTGTCCCCCTCCCCTGGTGGAGACGCCAGCACTCTTACCTTCCCGGCTGTACAGCAGTGTCTGACCCGTCCCCAGTCCATGCTGGTGTTCCTCAGGGTCTCTGCACACCGCACAGGCCTCCTGGATATGCCCAAAGGATGCACACATGGCCATGCCCCTTTTCTTAAAGGGCCAGTACACCCTGACCCAGAAGTGAGCTCTCAGCTTGCTGAGAAGCTGCGGGTATTTATGGCACCTTCCCCATAAGGAAAATGGCTGGCAATGAGTGCCTAACATTGCTAGTTCTCAGGTCCCATTCTGCTGCTTCTGCTGTCCTTGTGCTGTATACTGCTGCTGATTCGTATCTGTGTTTCAGTGGAAGTGGGCGACCCTATTCCACTCAGGCCGTCCACTGGTGTGCTTGATGGGTGTGTTGCAGAGTGTACCTAGGATTTAATTAGCTGATGTAGGCAACACCATGTAGTTGGGGACCCATAACCAAGAAGGAGGTGGATATTGCACGGAAGGGCAGATTGTGCAATACCCTGTGATGACCCGATAGTCCACGGGCATCACATCTGCACCAGCCGTCCTGTCTGCATCAGTAATACAGTCTGCTCCAGCCGTTCTGCCTGCACCTGTGTCCATCCCTGCATCCTCAACCCCTGGGGTCAGCAGCCACAGTGCCAAGATATCTCCTGGAGTAGCACCTAGTGACTACCTTCCAGGACAAGCCAATACTCACCATCAGAGTCTCTAGTGAAGACGAGGCAGTTACTTATTTGCACCACTCCGGAGTGAGTCTACACCAACCAGCATAATAGTTTGATCAGGCAATGGGCCCCACTGGCTACAGTACCACTCAACTTGGAAGACTGCAACAAGAGCTGATCCATCAATGGGAACAACAAGACCGAATGCTGACCTATTTGTAGTCAAAGGACACCCGTCTGTAGTGTAGTGTTCACTTCGGCAGCAAATTCAGCTCCTGTTTCTGGTCCCCGCTTGTCTGCTCCTCCACAGTTTGACGATGACTCCAACCAATGCAGAGAATTCATAAACTAGTGCACGCTGCACTTTGAAACTTTTGTTGCACCTGTTCGCTTTAGATTTGGCCAGAGTGGCCTTTCTGATGTCTCATCTGACTGATGAGGCCTTTCCCTGGATCAATAAATTATGGGAGAGAAGTGATCTTGTCTCGAACCTGCAAACCTTCTTGGAGGTGTTCCGCAAGGTATTTGATTAGCCAAGTCAAGTCACCTTAGCATTATCTTTGCTTTTCAGACTACGCCAAGGAAATCTCACTGTAGGCCAGTATGCCATCTGTTTCCGCACCATGTCCTCAGTACTCTAAAGGAATAATGACGTGCTGGTAGCTGCAATCGGGGAGGGTCTGTCCAGGAGAATCAAAGACGAACTTGCAAGACAAGAAGTTCCTATAACTTTGGATGACCATGCATCACTGGCTTTCTGGATTGACCTCAGATTCCAAAAACACTCTAGAGAGGTGAGCCAAGAAAGGAGATTGCTGCTTCTTGCTCCAACCTTCCGGAGACCCATCATACCGCAGTTGGTAGTTCATGTGTAACAATGTGACTGCAGCATATCGAGGGACAAGGGGCTCCTATGCTGTCCCACACACTAGGGTTTAACCATATTGGTGGAAATGCTTGAGTCCCATGCCTGGTTATTCTCCTGACCAGATCTAATCTTTTACCTCCAAGGTAAGAGAAGAATCCAGGGCACTACTTAGCACAGTTTGTTGTGAAGTCCATCATGCCCAGGTAAGAATCGGTGCTGCTCTGGGGTGCACGCTCATAGAAGAGACAATATTCCATATAAAATTTGCAGAAAACGGCACTCACCAGATTGTGGCCCCTATGCCCCCTGTAATGGAATTCCTATGCTCCCTGAATCTCACGAAGAGCTGTCGTATGGTTTTACCGATATAAAAATATTGGCATGGACAGAAGATTATGTAGACTATCATCTTGGTCCTACAGGTAATCAACTGCTTCACACAATGCCTATGGCCGCCAACATCCAACGCTCTGCCAGTCTTAAAAGAACCGCAGAATGAGCAGTTGCCGCACCTGTGATTTCCCGTAGGACCAGTCTGGTGTAACTAAGTTTTGGGGGGCATGTATCGCTTTTTAACCAAAATGTCGCCAATATTCTTACATCGCCTGTAAGTAACGAGTGGTCTCTTAAGGGCCATTTCTCTGAGCTCATCACTCCTTCGATTATGTGCCAGTTTTTGTTTATAATTGTTCTTATCATTTGGTCCATGGGTCCATATTTGAAGTTAAAGACAAAGCGTTTCAATTGTTTTTTTGTTGTTTTTTGTGCCACACCTGATTTTCCAGCAGAATGATCTTTCTCCAATGAAATTTTATCTGCCGCTTGTTTTTGTGCTGAATCAATCAAACCCAAAGGATAACCTCTTTCCCTGAAACGGTGCCTAAGGTCCAAAACCTGGGTTTTTAGCCTATCTGGGTCATTTGTTATCCTATTTATTAAGCCTCAAGAATTGGCCAAAAGGCACCGATTTCAGTACATGCCTGAGATGGGCACTATCGTGGTGTAGCAGCATGTTCACTGTGGTTGGTTTTCTGTAGAATTCTCGTATAATTCTCCCATCCTGGGCTATCAATTTTACACCTAGGAGCTCAATACTGTCATTCCCAAAAAAATAAGTGAACAGCATATTGTGATCATTAATCGAATTCAGGTATGACACAAAAGATTCAAATTGTTGTCTATCCCCATCCCATATTATCAAAACATCGTCAACAAAGCGCAGACATTTTTTTATATGTTTGATATAGGGATTCCTCTGACTATAAATCAAAGTTTCTTCAAGTTGTGCGAGGAAAAGATTGGCAAGGGTGCATGCCACTGCGGTCCCCATTGCCACCCCACTACATTGCAGATACCAAGAATGGCCAAACTTGAAGGTGTTATGTTTTAGAACCAGAGATAGAGCTTCCTCCACAAAATTTACCGAAAGGTCACCCTTGCCGAGCCCCCTCAGCAAACCTACAATGGTGTCAATTCCCAGTTGCTGCGGTATTCTGGTGAAACGACTTTCCACATCTAAAGATGCCCAGCAAAAGGTTTCTTGCCACTCAAACTGTTCTAGCTGTTCCACCAGATCACCTGTGTCCCTCACAAATGAAGGAACCGTTTCTGCTAATCTGTTACCTCGCCCCCAGGGAAGGAAAGGACAAGAGTGTGATGATAACAGATTAAAACAGACAGGGGAAAACCAAAACTCACACACACTGCAAACTTACAGGAACAAACAGTAGGAGACTAAGGAGAAAAGCAAGAGCAGGAAGGTAACAATAAAAAACAAGGGTTAACCGCACATAGCTCACAGCAATAATGCACAACAATCACCAGTAAGTCTGGATCACAACACCTCACCAGACCAGTATTAATGAAATAGTCCAGCTAGCATATTTATTTAGGAGGGGAGCGAACATAATTGGGTCTCCCACAGCATGTGATCAAATAGATTAACAAGAAGCCCAGCAGAGATTATCTTTTGCTAGCCTGCCTAAACCTGTGGGTCAATGCCCGCGTCTTCCTGCTCTTATCACAGACCTCAGAGAAGTTAGCACGCAGTGTCAGAATCTGTAGTTTCCACAGATCCTGACACCACAATGATAGTTGGCAATGCCTGCAAAAATCTCCATGTGACAGTACCACTCCCTCTAAGAAGGTCCTCTGGACCCTCAGGACCCAGTTTCTCTGCATGGAGAAGGTGAAAACTCCTGACCTGGTGCTCAACAACGATTACTGCAGAGGCTGGTACCCAAATCTTCTCCTCAGGAACATAACCCTGCCAATGAAATAACCACTGCAATGAACGGTGCACAAAATGGGAATCAACAGTTTTTAAAACCTGGAACACTAATGACCCATCAACTAGAACCAGCGGTGGAAGTAAGGGAAGAGAAGCTCCAGAAGTCACATATATTTTTTTGCAGAGACCTGTGAAAAACATTATGGATTTTAAATGACGTTGCAATTGCCAGGCGGAAAGCCACAGAATTAATGACCACAGTCATTTTATACGGACCTGTGGCGCCCCAGGACCTGGTCGCCACAAAAGCATTGCCCCTCCAAAGGGTTGATGCTGAGCCTGGAGGTAATTGGGAGGTCTATTGGCCAGTAAGTTTAACATCCAACGCAGTTCTCCCTCAGACCAGCAGGGGGAGCTCTGAACCTGTAGTTCCAAGGAGCATTCCTTAAGTCTGACCTGAGGGAGGAGTTAGTGTTCAGTCTGTAGAGAGAAGTGATAGGAAGCAGAGGCAGAGTAGTGCTGTCCTGTGGAACTGGGGCCTAGAGCTGGAGCAGCTTGGCCCAGTGAGGCAGGAGGAGCAGAGAGGCAAAGAAGAGACTCGGACATCGGAGTTTGTGGCCACCAGGGCCTAAAATACTCCCTGGTAGCCGAATCCGAAGGGCAGGAGAGCTGCAAACACCTGGCCCATAAACCGCCCGAAGGTAAAGCTGCATCATCAGGGCCCGGTGTGGACTCCAGCAGAGAAGCACCAGAGAGGGCCTGTGCAGCCTACCACAGAAGGAAAGGGACGTACCACCGGTCCCAGCAGCAAGAGGGCCATTGCTAAATCCAGAGAGCAGGGTTCTATCACAGCAAGGGAAAAGAACAGGAGTAGGCATCATACTCATCTGGCCAAAACGACAGCTCAGTTACTTCCAGGCCGGCCGGAACCCTCTACCACCTGTAACGGTCTCCCAGGACTAACCGTTTGTGGAGTAAAAGAGGAGAAGGTAAAGAGACTGTTGTTTGTGCCTGTTTCTTTCATGCCTGTCGGCCCTGCACCGTGTTTTCCACACAACACCATAGACTCTCACGAGCACCAACAGTGTCCCCGGGGCACCGCTCCACCTGTGGGGAGCAGTACCACCATTGCTGCCACTTCATCACCCCGGAGGCCTCACACAGCAGCGGCGGCTTAATAGCCGCATACCACAGGTGGCGTCACGAACACAAACTTTATTCAAACCCCAAGTCACCAGCCATATTTAACTGACACCCACCAGGGCCACGGAGTCGGGCCCCGCCACCACTGACTACCCCCGGACTAGTCCGGCCCGGCACCGGGTGTCCCATAGCCCTGGGGTGGGCGAGTCAATTTTGGCGTCACAAACAGGATTTCGTGCCCTGTCCCACCGGGTACTGTGCGCCTGCAGAAACTGTGCCTAAAAGACTGTGTTGCTGTTTGAAAACTGCAGCCGCCATTAGCCTCGCTGAGCGCAGGAAGAAGGGGGGCGTGCCCAAACAAGAGCGCGAAGGGAGTGCGCCATCAAGGCAGAGCGCCGTTAACCCCGCGCTACCCGGAAGAAATTTTGAAAAGTGAACGGAGCCTGGTGAGGTTCACTAAGGGGGAGGAAGATGTCTGACACAGAGGGAGAGCAGGTGGCTGTGGTAGCTCAAGACGCAGCAGCACCGGCCGATGTAATCCCAGTCGCCGTCGCCCCAGCCCCCGCTGTAGCGCCGGTAATGCCGATCACAATGCCGTACATCCCAGGAGCAGAATGGCTGCCGCAGTACTCCGGGGAGTCACATACCCTGAGCGACTTCAGAGAAAGACTGCACAGCTTGTTCATAGTGTATCCGCTGACTGAGAGCCAGAAGGTGGGCATATTAATGGGGCAGCTAGCCGGCGCGGCCCAGCGTGAAGTGAAGTCCTGGCCTGATACAGATAAAGGGACAGCAACCCAGATACTGGCCAAGTTAAAGAGTACTTTTGACACCCGCACCGCAGCAGAAATAAAGATGAGATTCTTTGGGTGCAAACAACGGGCCCCAGACAGCATAAGGGACTATGCCTTAAACTTGCAGGAGGCCCTGAAAGCAATTAAACAGGTGGACCCAGAGAGTGTACGTGAAGAAGACAAACTCCTAACTGAGCAGTTCATAGAGGGGCTCCTGTCAGATGCTCACAGGACACAGCTGCGTATCATGGTCCTGCAGAACCCTGCTCTGGACTTTGCAAAGTTTAAGGACCAGGCCATCCGGGTACTGAGAGAATCTACACCGAATGACCCAGTACCCCTCCGGCCTCTTGCTATCACGTACCCCGGGGTGGTGCCTGTAACACGAGCCGCTGCAGGGGCTGAGGCGCAGTCCCTGGATAAGGATCCCGCTGCAGAGCTCAGACAGCAGGTCCAGGAGCTGACCAAGACTGTAGCTGCCCTTGCCAAGACCGTGCAGTCTCTACAAGTGACCCCATCGCCTGCAAGAATCGAGTTGGCCTCCAGCCCAGATGACGTCCCATGGATGCGACAGAGGAGGATTCCGCCGACCCGAGGAAAAGATACAGACCGGTATGATTCAACGGGACAACCGATCTGCCGCCGCTGCAGCCAGGCGGGCCATATTGCAAGACACTGTCCTTTAAATGGGCCGAGCCTGGGGCCAGGAGCCAACCCCCAGGTGTAAGGAAGCCCGGCTCAACCCCCAGCCGCAGCAAGTATGTGGGAGGACGACCGGTCCTTCCTATTGTGCTGGATGGGATCCCGTTAAATGCCCTCCTGGATACGGGGTCCCAGGTAACAACCATCCCTTATAAACTGTACAAAAGATATTGGGCTGATTCAGACATTGACCATGGCCCAGATGATGATTTAACAATTGTGGCCAGTAATGGTCAGCCCTTGCCTCAAATTGGGTATAAGGAAGTAACCATTAAAGTGGGGTGGGTAGAATTGCCATGTCAGGGGATGATAATTGTGGATATTGATCGCAAAGAATCTAACCCACTGCTAACCATTGGTACAAATGTGATGGAAAATTGTCTTGCCGAAGTGATAGTTTTGTTGCAGCAGGCGTCTGAAGGTGCCAGCTCCGGGCAGCAGCGTGCCCTACAGAGGGAGATCAGAGCCCTGATGAGGAGGCAGCAGGTAGAGCTGGCCGGAGGAGAAATTGGCAGTGTAAGGGTAAGTGACCCTCTCCCCATTGCAATTCCCCCCAAAAGTAAAATGTTGATATGGTGTCGGGCAGCAATAGGCCTCAAGGGCCAAGATTACCAGGCCTTGGTAGAACCGGTGTATTCAGACAGCAGTCCTGGAGTCCTGATAGCCAGAGGGGTAGCAGACGACTGCAAGGGAAGAGTGCCCGTCCGTGTCCTGAATTGTGGGGAGGAGGAAGCCAAATTGCCCCGGTACGCCACTGTAGCAAAACTGTACACTGTCAGTAACAATACCATCAAAGCAGTGGAACCATTGATCCCGTCCGACCAGGCGGAAGACAATGGCTCCAAGGGACAGCTGGAAGACTGGTGCCAAAAATTACATGTGGGCACCGACTCCACCCCCTCACACCAAAAGCATGGGGTTTACCGGGTGGTACAGGAGTACGAGCGGGTCTTCAGCAAACACCCCCTAGATTTTGGGCAGGTAAAAGGGGTTAAACATCAAATCCCCACGGGTGATCATCATCCCATTAAAGAGAGATACCGCCCTGTACCCCCAGCACAGTATCAGCGTGCCAAAGAAATGTTACGGGAGATGAAGGAGGCTGGGGTTATCAGAGATAGTTGTAGCCCCTGGGCAGCTCCACTAGTGCTCGTAAGGAAAAAAGATGCTACAATGAGAATGTGCGTAGATTACAGACAAATTAACCGCATTACACATAAAGATGCTTATCCACTACCCAGAATAGAAGAGTCACTAACAGCCTTAAAATCAGCTAATTATTTCTCCACCCTGGATCTCACCAGTGGGTATTGGCAGGTTCCCGTGGCAGAGGCGGACAAGGAGAAGACTCCATTCACGACACCAATGGGTCTCTGCGAGTTCAATTGTATGCCGTTCGGGCTCTGCAATGCCCCAGGGACATTTCAGAGATTGATGGAGTGCTGCTTGGGCCATCACAACTTTGAAACCGTGCTATTGTACCTGGATGACGTCATAGTCTACTCCAAGACCTACGAAGACCACCTGAGGCACTTAGCAGAAGTGTTTGAGTCCCTGTCGGAGTATGGCCTGAAGATAAAGCCGTCCAAATGTCACCTCTTGAAGCCAAAGGTACAGTACCTGGGTCATGTGGTCAGCGCAGAAGGTGTGGCACCTGATCCGGAGAAAGTCACCGTAATCAAGGACTGGCCAAGACCCACCACGGTAAAGGAGGTGCGGCAGTTCCTTGGGCTGGTGGGCTACTACCAAAGGTTCATTGATGGTTTCACCAAGATAGCAGCGCCTCTTCAAGATCTCCTGGTGGGCCAGCCAAAGAAGGCTAAGAAGCAAAGCCCTCCATTTGAATGGAACAGTCAAATAGAAACATCTTTTGTCCGGCTGAAAGGGGCTCTCACGGGAGAAGAAATTCTGGCCTACCCTGACTACAGCCAGCCGTTTGTACTGTACACAGACGCCAGCAACGTGGGACTGGGAGCAGTTCTGTCCCAGGTGCAGGGAGGCCGGGAGAAGGTGATAGCTTACGCCAGTAGGAAGCTTCGTCCCACAGAAAGGAATCCAGAAAACTACAGTTCCTTCAAGCTGGAGTTCCTCGCTATTGTTTGGGCAGTGACTGAACGCTTCAAGCACTATCTGGCATCGGCCAAGTTCACCATCTTCACGGACAACAACCCGTTGACACATCTGGCAACAGCCAAGTTAGGTGCGTTGGAGCAGCGATGGATGGCCCGGCTGTCTAACTTTGACTTTACCATCAAGTACCGGGCTGGCAAGAAGAATAACAATGCTGATGCGCTGTCCAGAATGCCTCACTTACCCGAGTCTGGAGAAGACCTGGATGAACTCGAAGAGATAGAGTTACCGGCTTTCCATCACCAAGGTGTTTCCCAGTGTGAGCATGCTGTAGGAGTGAAGCGCTCGAGCCAGCACGAGGTCTCGGTCAACCCATTACTCCACCATAATTGGGAAGAGACACAGAACGGTGACCCGGCCGTGCGATTGGTCAAAGAAAAGCTAGCACAAGCTGAGACCCATCTCGGTTCAGGCGCTCCACAAGAAGCCCAGCAGTTGTGGAAGGAGAGGGGACGACTGTTCACCTACCAAGGCAAGCTCTGCAAGAGATATGTCAACTGGCGAACGAATGAACTCGTCTGGCAGATAGTGGTCCCACAGAGGGATGCTCCAATGGTCCTAGCAGCTTACCATGATAAAGCAGGACACTTCGCGTGGAAGAAGTTGGAGACCCTACTCCGCGATCGGTTCTACTGGGTGCACATGAGAAAGACAGTCGAGAAGTGGTGCCGAGACTGTGGTCCGTGTAACCTGAGGCGGAAAGATGATGCCAGCCAGAGGTCTCCCCTACAGCCAATTGTCACGAAGCAGCCCCTAGAGTTGGTGGCCCTGGACCACGTGAAGTTAACACCAAGTCGGTCAGGCTATGTGTACGCCCTCACCATTGTGGACCATTACTCACGTTTCCTGGTAGTAGTGCCTGTGAAGGACCAGACAGCCAGAACAGCAGCTAGAGCATTTCAGGCATACTTTTGTCGACCTCACGGTTATCCGGAAAGGGTATTGACTGATCAAGGTCCTGCATTCGAGGCAGAAGTGTTCCAAGAGTTCTGTAACATGTACGGCTGTAAGAAAATCAGAACAACACCGTACCACCCCCAAACCAATGGATTGTGCGAGAAGATGAACCATGTGGTTATTGATATGCTCAAGACTCTACCTCTGGAAGAAAGAAACCAATGGCCAGAGAAGTTACCAGATCTGGTAGACCTGTATAACCATATCCCAGTAAACTCGACCAACTGCAGCCCTGCTTACTTGATGCGAGCAAGATCTGGCAAGTTACCTGTAGACTTTGAGATGGGAACTGTGTCACCTGAAGCGGTTCAAGAGATAGAAGATTGGGATACAGAGTGCCAACAGCAGTACCGCAAAGTCCAGGAATGCGTAGAAAAGAGCCTGTCCCAAGCAAGAACGAGACAAGAGCAGAACTACAATCAAACAGCCCCAGCAACTCCCTTAGCACCTGGAGAACAGGTCCTCAAGAAAAAGTGGAGGGCGCATAAATTAGATGATCAGTGGGAGAATGAACCCTACACCATTATTCCCTTCAACTTTGACAATAGTAAGGTATGCCTCATAAGCAAAGATGAAGGCAAGACTTATCAGTGTCCAGAGACCGCCTGAAAGCGTGCCCTGAGCGGTGCAAAATCCAAAAAGAAGTGGAAGAAATTCAAGAAAAAGAGGAAGAGATGATACAAACAATCCTTGGCAAATTCCCCAAAACTTGGACCCGAATAAATAATGCCATAGTGGTACCAGTCTTGACGTTCCTGCAGTTGGTCGAGCCAGAGACAGAAGAGGTTCCAGATCCATCTAAGGAACTGTCCGACCCAACACAAGATGACACGCCAGCAGTAGAACAGGAGAATCAACCCCCTGCCAGTGGTGAACCTGCTGTACCCTTGGCGAATCTGAGACCCCGTAGGCAACCAACACGCATACCTGTCAGGGTTAGGCCTACCAGTAACACGGAGGGGGCAGACACTCCAAGTAGTCAGGGACAAACCCCAGAGCTACGCCGGTCCCAGCGTAGCACTCGGGGACAGCCCCCTCCAAGGTATAGAACATAGAAAGTAAAATACCTAACAGAGTGTAAAAAGTTATGTGAAAATGTCTTGTATGTAATGTTTTGTTTTAGGTGATTAAGTAAATGGACAATTGGATCACTGGACTATGAGTGGCCAACACTTTAATTGTTCATAGTTAGCACCAGTGTGCTCAACACCCCTGAAGAAAAACCCGTCCGGCGTGCATAGAGTGGGGTCAGCAATGCTCTGACGCATGCCCAGAGCCTACGTTGGGGGTTTTATCGCGGCGGGTCCCCCATGGAGCAGTGTAATGGACACCCGGCAGGGAGCCACACTGGACTCTTATAGTTGTTTAAGGTTGTAACATGTTATGTCTTGTTTTGTTTTCTTCAGTCCGGGAGTACTGAGTTTACCTAAGGGGGAGTGTGGCGCCCCAGGACCTGGTCGCCACAACAGCATTGCCCCTCCAAAGGGTTAATGCTGAGCCTGGAGGTAATTGGGAGGTCTATTGGCCAGTAAGTTTAACATCCAACGCAGTTCTCCCTCAGACCAGCAGGGGGAGCTCTGAACCTGGAGTTCCAGGGAGCATTCCTTAAGTCTGGCCTGAGGGAGGAGTTAATGTTCAGTCTGTAGAGAGAAGTGATAGGAAGCAGACGCAGAGTAGTGCTGTCCTGTGGAACTGGGGCCTAGAGCTGGAGCAGCTTGGCCCAGTGAGGCAGGAGGAGCAGAGAGGCAAAGAAGAGACTCGGATATCGGAGTCTGTGGCCACTAGGGCCTAAAATACTCCCTGGTAGCCGAATCCGAAGGGTAGGAGAGCTGCAAGCACCTGGCCCATAAACCACCCGAAGGTAAAGCTGCATCATCAGGGCCCGGTGTGGACTCCAGCAGAGAAGCACCAGAGTGGGCCTATGCAGCCTACCACAGAGGGAAAGGGACGTACCACCGGTCCCAGCAGCAAGAGGGCCATTGCTAAATCCAGAGAGCAGGGTTCTATCACAGCAAGGGAAAAGAACAGGAGTAGGCCTCATACTCATCTGGCCAAAACGACAGCTCAGTTACTTCCAGGCCGGCCGGAGCCCTCTACCACCTGTAACGGTCTCCCAGGACTAACTGTTTGTGGAGTAAAAGAGGAGAAGGTAAAGAGACTGTTGTTTGTGCCTGTTTCTTTCATGCCTGTCGGCCCTGCACGTGTTTTCCACACAACACCATAGACTCTCACGAGCACCAACAGTATCCCCGGGGCACCGCTCCACCTGTGGGGAGCAGTACCACCATTGCTGCCACTTCATCACCCCGGAGGCCTCACACAGCAGTGGCGGCTTAATAGCCGCATACCACAGGTGGCGTTTCGAACACAAACTTTATTCAAACCCCAAGTCCCCAGCCATATTTAACTGACACCCACCAGGGCCACGGAGTCAGGCCCCGCCACCACTGACTACCCCCGGACTAGTCCGGCCCGGCACTGGGTGTCCCATAGCCCTGGGGTGGGCGAGTCAGACCAATAAACCGAGGTCCTAATTTTAAAGAAGGTATTTAATTTAATGTTCTTGGTAGATAACCACACCAAATCACCTACACACGTCTGTACCAGGCACATGTTTACACTCAGCCGAACTTTTAAATTAGAAAACCATGACACGCAAATGATGCTGAACCTTCTCCCATGTAGACGATAAAGGTTTGACAAACAACTACTCCCCAAGCGCCTCTGACGAGAGCTGCTCCTGAAACATACAGATCTGGGGATGTGTTGCGGGCGGGGGCCACTGCCGCTTCTTTCGGGGGCCTGCTCGGATCCGGGTTCGCTGCTGCAGCTCGAGTGGTGACCGGACCCGGGCTTGCACGGCCGCCCGTCCTCACAATCGTCGGAAAAGGGGATATGTACAAGGGAGATTGTCTGTGACACCACCTGTGGGTTGTGGTGAGGGCTGTTGGCACCACCGCTGACGGTTGACGGGGCGCCCGGGGATGATGAAGCAGGGGGGCAGCAAGATGGGATCCCCTCCACGGGTAGGGGAGGGGTAGTCCCGGGGCCTGAGGGTCGAACACAGGAGTGATGGCTGCTGGAGGTGGCGCGCCGGACCAGACCGGGGGACAGTGGTGTACTCACAGTTCAATAACTTCACACAAGTCCAGTAGTAAACTAAGTTGCCAGTGGCCGGCTGCCCTTGGAGGGAGCATTCGGGTCCAGCACCCAGATTGATGAACAGATATCCCTTGCTCCTGCACTTTGTGTTTCCTTCTCTTTTGGACGACTTCGCATGGAACGGAGAAGTTCACTCCCAGTTCTATTTGTATTGGGAGCTGTGGTCCGCTAAAGCTGACCCTTGGGACTTCATTGGGTTCTTGGCGGACACTCTATCCCCCGCGTTGGGCTTCCGTTTCCGTCTATCTGGGCAGTAAATTGGGACAATGTCTGGAACCTTGTCTCCGGCTGATCAATTGGAGAGGGGCTTGCAACCTTCCTCGCCCTAGGGTCCAGGAACCCCGACTGTACACGGCCTCCGGACTGGATTCCCGCTGTCGGTACCGGCGGGCTACAACCCTGCCCCAGTCGACTTTAGGTCTCCTGCGACCGGATCTCCGTCGCCTGTGGCTCTGCTCACCGTCTGCCACCTAGCCAAGTAGTCAAAGGGCCATTACCCCTGACTACCACTGTCAACTGTCAAACCTTGACTACTCTGTTCAACTGTCAGGACTTGACTCCTTTACCTCCACCACTTAACTGTTGTGTTCCCACCTCTGACACCTCAGGACCCCTAGGTGGGCGTTCTCATCTGCCTGATCCCACCCACTGGTGTGTCCCTATTATCATGAGGGGGTGGCTAGCATTTAATGGCTGTGTGTTATACCTAAGTGCAGGTTTCTGATGGTAACAAGGTGAAGGTACACATCTGTGACTACCTGGTTTTGCCAGGGCGTCACAGATGCTGACCATAGACAGAAAAAATGATAATACCCCAGTGGATAATGGCAAATTTGGTGAGAGGAAGGAAAGAGGACCAATTTTTCTGATTGTCAGCTACAAAACAATGTAAATACTGTTCCAAATTCTGAGTTACACATTTTATTTGCCTATTAGACTGAGGGTGGAACGATGAAGGAGAAAACCTAATTGCTAGTCGAGAGCAAAACGCTCTCCAATACTTTGCAATGAACTGAGTTCCTTTATCTGAGACAATAATAAAGGGAACTCCATGGAGTTTAACGACTTCCCGAACAAAAACCTGTGCTAAAGTCTTGGCATTACTTAATGACGGTAAGGTGATTAAATGTGCCATATTAGAAAATCACAATCACCAAAATGACTGTATCACCAGCAGGGGAGGTTAAATTCATTATAAAATCCATAAAAATGTCTGACCAAGGTTAATTGGGAAAATTCAAAGGCTGTAAACATCCCGAAGGACGGGAGTGAAATGCCTTAGATCACAGGTAGCACACATAGACAAATAGGCCACCACATCCCTCTGGATATTGGGCCACCAAAAGCGATGCATTATTAGATCAAGAGTTAATTTAATCTCAGGGTGACCATCCAGAACAGAATCATGATGTTACCCCAAGACCATTAAGACAAAGATTCAGAGGTATAAAAGAATTGTTCACCGGAAGCCTAGAGGTGTAATCATATTGAACTTTTTCAATCTCAGATTCAAAATCGGTACTGAGCTCAAACACCACCAACCCTTCTGTAGAATGGGGACAGGTTTCTCACAAGGATTTCCCTCCCCTTCCCCATCCACCCAAGAAAACTCGTGAACAAATCATCAGCCTTAATGTTTTTAGATCCAGAGCGATAAGTTACAAAGAAATTAAACCTATTGAAAAAAATGACCATCAAACTTGTCTCAATGTTAGACACATTGCGACTCAAGGTAGAAATTTTTATGGTCAGGAATTACTGTAACAGGATGGATAGGTCCCTCTTAAAGGTGTCACCATTCCGCAAATGCTAATTTGATCGCCAGTAATTCCCTGTCACCAATATCATCATTATATTCGGCCACTGATCGTTTCTTAGAAAAAAAGTCACAAAGACGCAGCTTAAGAGACAAACCCTGAGACCAGTGGCGTAACTACCGCGATTGCAGCGGTCGCGATCGCGACCTGGCCCGGGAGGTTAGGGGCCCGGCGGCCGCCAGGCAGATCAGCAGCCAGCTCCTGTCAGTGTGAGAGGAGCTGCGCTGATCTGTCACAGACCTCGCGGCCGCTATTTGACCCGCTGCCGCCGCCGACACCGGGCCCCCCTGCCTGATGTCAGCGGCGGCACCGGGACCCCCTGCCTGTTGTCAGCGGCTGCGGCGTCTCCCCCGTCACCGTGCACAGTAATGATGAAGCATAGCGTGGCCGGTGCCGCGCTATGCATCACCATTCTCCCCCTGTGCGATGACGTCACACCCGAGCGACTGCTGTGCTGAGTGCACAGAGTGCAGGACAGGAGGACGCCGACCGCAGCACCGGGAGAACGAGCAGCGGGGAAGACAGCAGCGGTGGAAGGAAGAGAGAAGATGAGTACTTGGTTTTTTTTTTAATATAAGTGAGTAAACGGTGGCCAGAGGCTTGGGAAGGCAGTTCTGGGGAAGCTGCATTATTATACATGGAAGCCTGGAGAGGCTGCTTTATACATGGAGGTCTGAGGAGGCTGCATTATATGTGGAGGTCTGGGGTAGCTGCATTATTATACATGGAGGCCTGGAGAGGCTGCTTTATACATGGAGGTCTGAGGAGGCTGCATTATATATGGAGGCCTGGAGAGGCTGCTTTATACATGGAGGCCTGTAGAGGCTGCTTTATACATGGAGGTCTGGGGAGGCTGCATTATATATGGAGGTCTGGGGTGGCTGCATTATTATACATGGAGGCCTGGAGAGGCTGCTTTATACATGGAGGTCTGGGGAAGCTGTATTATTATACATGGAGGCCTGGAGATACTGCATTATACATGGAGGCCTGGAGATACTGCATTATACATGGAGGCCTGAGGAGGCTGGGTGCATTGTTATACATGGAGGCCTGGAGAGGCTGGCTGCTATATTATACATGGAGGCCTGAGGAGGCTGGGTGCATTGTTATACATGGAGGTGGTCTGGAGAGACTGGGTGCTGTATTATACATGGAGGCCTGAGGAGGCTGGGTGCATTGTTATACATGGAGGCCTGGAGAAGCTGGCTGCTACATTATACATGGAGGCCTGAGGAGGCTGGCTGCATTATTATACATGGAGGCCTGGAGAGGCTGGCTGCATTATTATATATGGAGGTCTGGGGGGGCTGCATAATACAAAATGAAGGACACCTTATACATGGAATATAGGGGTGCCTTATGCATGGAGGAGTATGGGGCTGCATAATGCAATATGAAGTTTTATGGGGTTGCGTTATAATACATATAGGACTATGGGGGCTACATTATAATATATGGAGGACTATGGAGGCTACCTTATACATGGACTATGGGGGTGCATTATAAAACATTGGGGACTATGTGGTGCAGTATAATATGTGGAGAACTATGGGGTGAATTATAATATATGGAGAACTATGAGAAATTCATTATAATAATTGGAGGGCTACTTTATACAAGGAGGACTATAGGGCTGCATTATAATATATGGAGGCCTATGTGGTGCAGTATAATACATGGAGAACTATGGGGTGAAATATAATACATAGAGAACTATGAGAAATTCAAGATAATAATTGAAGGGCTACTTTATACATGGAGGATTATGGGGGTGCATTATAATATATGGAGGACTATGTGGTGCAGTATTATATATTGAGTACTATGGGGTGAATTATAATGCATGGAGAACTATGGGAAATGCATTATAATACATGGAGGACTATGGAAGTGTATTCTAATATATGAAGGGTTATGTGGGACCCTTTATACTATTTGGAAGGCTATGTGGGTGCCATTATTGTATTTGGAGAACTATATACAAGAGGGGACAAAGATACAACCAGGGGATGGGAACGTTTTGTGCTGAGGGAAAAAGGCTCTTTTCCCTCAGCACCCAGCTTTCCCATGCTCTGCTATACATCTTCTCTCAGCACCCAGCTTTCCCATGCTCTGCTATACATCTTCTCTCAGCACCCAGCTTTCCCATGCTCTGCTATACATCATGTCTCAGCACCCAGCTTTCCCATGCTCTGATATGGGAAAGCTGGGTGCTGAGGGAAAGATGTATAGCAGAGCATGGGGAAGCAGTGTGCCGAGGACAAGATGGATATCAGAAAATAGGAAAGCTGGGTGCTGACAGAGGGATTTCAGATCATGGGAAATCTGGGTGCTGTGGGTAAGAGCCAAGTGTCAGCATCATTATCCTGTACCCCGAGTGTCAGTGTCATTATCCTGTACCCTAAATGTCGATGTACGTAGAGGGGGGCCCAGGTCTGAACTTTGCACCGGGGCCCATCAAACTCTAGTTACGCCCCTGCCTGAGACAACAAAGCCCCTACACCTACTTCTGACACATCAGCCTCCTCCATAAAAGACTGAGATATATAAATCTGTATCAATACAGGTGCCGACAAGATGCATTTTTTAAGATGGTCAAATGTACACAAAGCACCCTCAAAACCATCTCAAGAACGCCATACCTTTTTTAGTCATGTCAGTGAGAGGTCTTGCTTTGCCAGCAAAGTTGTTAATACATTTTTTGTAATAATTCACAAAACCTAAAAAGCATTGCAGAGTCTTAAGGTTTCCAGGAGGATCTCACTTTAATATAGCCTGTAATTTAGTTGGATACATCCGAAAACCTGTTGCCAAAATTTTATACCCCAAAAAAGGAAGTTCCTGTACGGTGAACACACACTTCTCAAGTTTAGCATACAACTTGATCTCTCTGAGAATTTGTAGTACCTGTCTGACATGTTCCATATGAGACCTATAATCCTGTGAGTATATCAGAATGTCATCTAGGTAAATTATTACAGAGTTCCCCAAAAGATGAGAATGCACATAATTAACAAAGTGTTGGAATACTGCAGGTGAATTGGTAACCCAAACGCCATCAGCAGGTTTTCAAAGTGCCCCTCCATCGCATTAAAAGACGTTTTCTACTCATTCACCTGTTTGAATCAGAACAAATTATAGGTCTCACTAGGTCAAGTTTAGAGGCCCATTTAGCACTGGCAATCTGATTAAAACGATCAGAAATAAGTGGAAGAGCATAAAGATCCCGAACCGTTATTTTGTTTAGCTGCTAAAAGTCCAGGGCTGGCCGTATCCCACCATCCTTTTTGACAATGAAGAATCCGGCCATAACTGATGACGAAGATGGCCTAATGTGCCCCTTCGCTAAACTCTGTGTTATGTACTCTTTGAGAGTTCATCTCTCAGGACCTGACAAATTTTAGAGTTTACACTTGGGCAATTTTGCCCTTTGGATCAACCTTATGGTGCAGTCGTAAGGCCTATGGGGCAGTAACTACTGACTTCCTTTCTCTGAGTACACGTCACAAAAATCAGAGAGGGGAAAAGGAAGGCTAGTGGTGACCGCCAAAATACAGGTACCCAAACAGTGGTCTTTACAATATATACTTCATTTCATTATCTCCTGAGTTTGCCAATCTATGGTGGGGATATGTAAGGATAACCAGGGAAATCCCAATACCGTTTGTGTTGGAAGGCCCTCGAGAACATATCATGAAATTCACTCAGAATGCTGTAATCTTAAATGGAGTTCCAGCCCCTGGACACACTCAAAAAAGCCCCCTGAGTTAGAGGTGAGGAATCAATGGCAAATATCTACACAGGATTTGATAACATATTCAAATCCAAGCCTGTGGACAAGCAAACTGTTCATTGATCATATTTGCCCCTGAACCACTGTCTAAAAAAACAGTAATAGGAATTTCTTGGCCAACCACCCTAACCCTGGAGGGTATTAAACATTGAGACACCAAACTGGGTCTAGGAGTTTTCCGACTGCCATCTACCCCTGGGCACCAAAGGACAGGCACTGATAAAGTGTCCCTTTTTGCCAATGAAAATAAGATTCCACCCGTTTTTAGTGGAGGTTCTTCACCCACGGGACATCCGTCCAAGCATGGGCTCAGGTGAGGCCTCTAAAGGTAATACAGGTACAGAAACCCCCTCCCCATGTGACTTAGAATCATGGGTCCTCTGCTGAAATCAGCGATCAATGCGTATTACCAGGGACATAGTACACTCTAAAGAAGAAGGTGTCTCATACATAACCAACGCCTTCTTTTTCCTCTTTGACAACCCTGTGAAAAACTGTTTTTTTCAGGGCAGTCATTTCACTTTGTGTCTGAAGACCAGCACTGACATTCAGAGCAATAATCCTCTGCAGGTCAATTCTCCTGTTGTGGTGAATGGATCTTAAACTTGTCTAAAGATCAAAAGGCCCACTTAAAAAAAACCCCAATAATTCCAACCCACTGTTCCTCACCACAAGAGGAGTGGGGACGAAAACGAAAATACAACCTACATGTCTCTATGGTCCATGCTGAAATGTAGTGAAGGTGAGGCCAGCTGAAATGTCAATGTGGCTGCAAGATTGCGAGGGACAGGGGGCTCCTATGCCTGCAAAACTCTCCTTGTGACATGCAGCTGATTTCTCAGAACTGATGCAGATGGATCATGTGAACTTGGTAAAGCATTGCCAGGAAGCCCGTTGCACTGAGTGAAGCTGCTTCTACTGTGGAAGTCCAACATACCAGATCCGTTCCTGTCCTGTGAAGCCAGGAAACTCCCAAGCCTAGGATCTATAGGTGCCTTACCCTACGTGAGAGCAAGTCCTCTCCACCACTGTCTCTGTCTGTATCCATATCCTGTGGCAACTCCCGATTCACTGATTCGACCTATCTCGACTCCAGTTCCATAGGAAATTATGTGCAACAGGCTGTAGTGGATCAGTAGCAGATTCCTATCCAGTGACTTCAAGCTCCCCATGTGGTGTTGGTCGTTGATGGAAAACCACTGACCGATGCTTTCCAGTTCATCACCGAGCAAGTAGAGCGTCAGGTGGGATTGCTACACTCAGAAAAAATCGCCTTCTATGTGCTACCAGGGCTGTCACATCCACTGCTACTGTGCCTACCATGGCTTCGATTCATGAGCCTGTCTTGGACTGCAGATCTGGTGAGGTGCTCAGATATAGCCAGTTCTGTCATGAAAAATGTCTCATTCCTGTCCATCCTGCCTGACCACTAGCGTTTCCTGCAAAACTTCCGGTTCTGCCACCACCTCCTAGTCCTACGAGGATGTCTTCAACAAGATGGAGGCTGAGACATTACCACCACCTAGGCGGTACGTTGCTAACCTCCTTGTGGTGGAATCTACCCTTGGTCCTAGGAGGAGACCCAGGCCATGTCCGAGTACATGAAGGAGAATCTGGCCAGGGGATTTATACAGAAGACCTATTAACTGCTGGGTACTATTTTGTGACGGAAAAAGATGAATCCCTCTACCTGTGTATAGACTATAGAGGTCTCAATAAAATTACAGTCAAGAGTAAATAGTCACTGCTGTTTATACTGCAATTGCTTGACCATCTGTGGGCGAAAAGGACATCAAGGTGGACACACTCTCCAGGTCCTGTTTGTCTGCCAACCAAGAAGAGGAGCCTCAACACATCATTGAGTCCTCCAAAATGTTCACGGTTGCTCTGGTAAGCTTGTCACAGGTCCCACCCGAAAAGACTTTAATTGCTGAAGCAGACAGGAAGCTAGTGCAGCAGTAAGGTCCCTCCTCTAAGCTTGCAGGTCACGTCAGGAAGAAGAAGACAAGTTTTCTCATCTCATGGCATCACTTTACTGGTGGTCAACCCTACGCAAGGATGCTGCTGTGGGAAAAAAAAATTATGGGGGCTCCCACCTAGTTTTGATAATCAGTGCTGGTAAATCAGACAACTGTGGGCTGAAACCCTCAGCTATCAGCTTGTTTACCATGGCTGGCTATTGAAATTAAAGCGGATCTCACACAATTTTTTTTATTTAAATAAAGAATGTAAAAAAACAGTGTGGGCTCTGCTCTATTTTTTATAATCAGCCAAGGTAAAGCAGACAGCTGGAGTGTGGTATTATCAGGCTGAGCTCACAGTTATTTGGCCCTTCTCAGCGTAAAAATAGCAGCTAGCAGCCACCCCAGAAGTGGCACATACTTCTGTGAGTGATTGCTGTAATCCACCTGTGCATGTTAGCCACACATGTCTGCTGATCAGATCAGCAGACATGTGCTGGAATTCCTGCGAGCTCGCGGTAACCGAAGGGAGGCAATCAAGTAAGTACCAATATGTCCTTGGTTGTAAAGGGGTTAAAGTGCCAACATGTGCCAATAAAAGAGAAGTTGTATCTAGTACACCATAGAATGCTGTGCTGTATTGATTTTCCAAGATCTTGAAACATATTTTAATATTTGGAGTTTGGAAGGCATAGAAGAGAGTGAAATTTTACTCACATCAGTAATATTAGTATTTATGTGTCCCTAATTTCTCAGGTTTTGTTTCATTCTTGTCCAGAGGTATAAATCGGCTGTGCAGAATGTTCCAAAATACTTCAAGTATGTTGATAAATCAAAGTTGGAAATGACCAGTTGTCTAGTCTTTTTTCGCAGCTTTACTCTAATCTTTGCTGTCAAAAGTTCATGATCAGTTCCACTGTCAGCTCCTGGCTTTGTTTTCGCAGTAATGATCGATGACTTCCATCTTTGTAGAACACATATGTAGTCAATCTGATTCTTATTGGCCCCATTTGGTGATGTCCATGTGTAAAGTCTCCATTTGTGATTTTGGAAAAAGGTGTTCATGATGGACAGTAGATTTGTCGTAGAAAAGTCAATGAATCTTCCTCCAGCCTCGTTTCTTTCACCAAGTCGAAGGTTTTAAACAACAATTCTATTCTTGCCATGGCTCACTTTGGCATTCAAGTCTGATGATAATGATAATGATAATGATATGAGTAAGTCTTGATGTCTTGTCGATTTCTGCTTAAACTTGACGGTAGAATAGTGCAACGTCCTACTCCTGGACATTTGTTGATGGTGCATAGATTTGTATAACTGTGGCATGGATTTGAGCATCTTGTAGTCATATCGAGATGACTTTATCACTGACTGTATTGTACTTCAGGACAGTGTCAGCCAATTTGGTTGAGAGTACACACTGTACATTACACACACTGTATATGATATACAGATTGTACATTACACACACAGTATGTTACATACACACTGTACATTACACACACTGTATGTTACATACACACTGTACATTATAAGCACTGTGTTACATTATACACTAGAGTTGAGCGATGTTCGAGGTTCGCCAATTTCATGTTCGAGTGATTTTGGGGGTGCTCGAGATCGAACTCGAACTCAAGCTTTTTGCTAAAAGCTCGACAGTTCGAGTTACGTTCGAGAATGGTTCGATCACCAAAAGCAGGGCTTTTTACAGCTACAGTGTGCAGGGAGCCATCGCTGGCAGCCTGTGGTAAGATGGTAACCAAGATAAATATCGGGTATCCAAGCAAAGCGCTTTGCTTGGTAACCCGATATTTACCCTAGTTACGTGTGCAGGGAGCCGACATTTCCCCGCTGGGCTCCGCCCCCTCCTGCACTCGGCATGTACACACACACACACTCACACTCACCTGTCCCCAGCCATGCAGTCCCCGGCACTGACGTCCTCAGGGCCACATGGCCCCGCTAGGCTCCACCCACTTCGCACTCCGCCGCCCACACACATGGCCCCGCTAGGCTTCATCCACTTTGCACTCCGCCGCCCGCACACATGGCCCTGCTAGGCTCCACCCACATTGCACTCTGCACACATTACCCCGCTTAGCTCCACCCGCCTCGCTCTCTGCACACATTACCCCGCTTGGCTCCACCCATCTGGCACTCTGCACACATTACTTGGCTCCACCCACCTCGCACTCCGCACACATTACCCCGCTCGGCTTACCTGCGGTGATGAAGTCCCGCCCTCCCGACCTCAGTGCTGTCACTGTCTTCCATGGCTGCTGCTTCAAATTTCCTCTTGCTGTCGACCCGAGATTGTGACTAGCGGTGACGTCACAGGCTCCCGCGATACTTGGCTGTGAAGGCGGCGGTCATTGAAGTCAGTGACAGCTCTGCTATCAGCAGTGCAGGAGATCGTCACCACAAGTAATGTACCTCGCTCCTGACAGCAGCACTCGTCATGCCCTGCAGTGACCTGGGCTGACCTATTGATGTTAGCTCAGGTCACTGCATTGCTCTCCCAGCCAATGGGAAACATTCTGTTCTTCATTGACTGGGACAGTAACTATGGTATGGATCGTCATGGGAACCCCTTGGATTACAGCATACCTGGATTTGTTTTTCTTTCTAATAAATTGGTGAAAGAGGGAATATTTTGGGCAGTGTTTTTTCAAATAAAAATGTGTTTGTGGTCTATTTTTTTTATTACTGACTGGGTTGGTGATGTCGGGTATCTGATAGATGCCTGACCTCACGAACGCCAGGGCTTGATGCCAGGTGACATCTGGTATTAACCCCATATATTACCCCGTTTGCCACCACACCAGGGCACGGGATGAGCTGGGGCGAAGCACCAGGATTGGCATATCTAATGGATGCGCCACTTCCGGGGCGGCTGCGGCCTGCTATTTTTAGGCTTGGGAGAGTCCAATAACCATGGACCTCCCTAGAATGAGAATATCAGACCCCAGCTGTCCGCTTTACCTTGGCTGGTGATCCAATTTTGGGGGGACCCCCACATTTTTTTTTTTTAATTAGTTAATTTAAAATAACAGCGTGGGGTGACCTCAGTTTTGGATTACCAGCCAAGGTGAAGCTGTGGTCTGCAGGCTGCAGCTGTCTGCTTTACCCTAGCTGGCTACAAAAATAGGGGGAACCCCACGTCATTTTTTTTTTTTAAATGTATTTGGGTTTTTTTGGTAAATACAAGGCTAAGCATCCCCTTTGTCCCACATGAAAGGCACCAAAGGGTGCAAAATTACAAAATGCAGGAGAGTGGGACATGATGTGACTTTCTGCCATTATAATGACAGAAAAGACTGTTATGAAGTGTACAAGCACAGGAAAATCACCAGAGCGCTCTACGCTGTGAAAAGCAGTAGAAAATGGCACTGGAGTGAACATGTGACCGTCTCATGTAGGTTGAAGCTATGGATCCTGGGTAAATTTATGTATTTTCCCTCCTTCAGTTTTTTTGCAGTATGCAAAAAAAACCGAAGGCACACGGATGACAAACAGATGACGTACGGACCGTATACGGAACGGAAACAGATGCCAAACGGATGCACCCGTGAAAAAAAAGGAACGTTTTTTGCGGACCGCAAAAACGGATCGGTCGTGTGAATGTAGCCTTATTCTGATCTGCCGTTTATAAACAGCAGGCAGAAATAAGTGAATAGCTCCCCCCAGCGTCAGAAAATCACCGAGGTTTCAGGGGGTAGCTGAGACCCTGGAGATCAGGATTCAGGACGGTTTTTCTGGTCCCCACTAACGTAATCACAGGTAAAAACCGTATACCGATGCTCACGTTACAGTAAATGACAGCGCCGGTAAAAATTATTTATCTCCCATCTGGCATAAACAAACATGTCAGATGGGAGTTAAATCTCCTTCCCGGTCACCTCCGGTTCCCCGGTGTCGCCAAAGTGCCTCCCCCCGACCCCCTCCCGGAAATCCAAGATGGCAACGCGCACAGCAGCGCGCCGGCCGTATTCACCCTACTCCTCTGATTTCTGTCGCATGTGCCATGACACATGCGACAGAAAACTCCTCGCCAGGCCCTGCGCGGTCACCCCCAATAACTCCACCGGTATTCCCCGGTGACCCCCGTACCTGTGCAGCGTTGATCCCCCGCGGCCCCTCCTTCACAATAGACGCTGCCGCATGCACAGAGCGGCTGTCAGCTCAGCTTCCTGTGTTCAGACACAGTGAGTGGCGGTAACCATGAATCTGTAAGCAACTGCAATGCCCTGCTCATGAGGTAAGGAACATAGTTGATCAGGAGAGCTATACTATATTTCCAAATGGAGGTATTTGATTTTATAGTTGCCCTGCTGAACGACTACCAAACATGAGAGTCCGTTATACGCCACAATAAAACATGTCTAAATAGCAAGCTCTGTTGTTTAGTATTCATTCAGCTGGATAACTGGACTTAAAGGGGTATTCCATCTCCAAGATCCTATCCCCAATATATAGTAGGTGGAATAGCAATAATATCAGCAAATACCAATATTTGGAAATGTAGAATAGTTCTCCTGATTAGGCAAGGCATGTCCTTACCTCCTGAGCAGGGCATTGCAGCTTTGGTAGCAACACTTACGTCATGGACTCTGCTGCTGTGGACCCGGGGAGAGTGGGTGCAGATTCATTGCACCCACACTCCTCACATGGAGGATCGGCACTCCTAGAAAATGGGGGATATGTTCCCTGAGCGTGTCCCCAATATTCTAGACGGTCCAGAGTCATTGTGGGACCCCCTTATTTTTTTTCCTTACAATAAATTGGTGAAAGAGGGAATGTTTTGGGGAGTGTTTTTTCAAATACATTTTTTTTGTCTATTTTTTTTGTTAGTACTGACAGTTTGTGATGTCGGGTATCTGATAGACGCCATGACATCACAAACTGCTGGGCTTAATGTCAGGTGACTTTACAGCTAGTATCAACCCCATTTATTACCCCGTTTGCCTCTACACCAGGGCACGGGATGAGCTGGGGTGAAGCGCCAGGATTGGCGCATCTAGTGGATGTGTCACTTCTGGGGCACCTGCGGCCTGCTATTTTTAGGCTGTGAAGTGCCAATAACTATGGACCTTCCCACCCTGAGAATACCAGACCACAAATGTCCGCTTTACCTTGGCTGGTGATCCAATTTGGGGGGGGGGCCCTACTTTTTTTTGTAATTATTATTATTTATAAAATAATTATAAAAAAGAGCCTGGGGTGACCTCCACATTGGATCCCCAACCATGGTAAAGCTGCCAGCTGTGGTTTTCAGGCTACAGCCATCTGCTTTACCCTAGCTGGCTATCAAAAATGGGGGGACCCCAGGTCTTTTTTTTAACTATTTTTTTATATAAAAAAAATTAATGGGCTTCCCTGTATTTTGATTGCCAGCCAAGGTAACGCCAGGCAGATGGGGTTGGCAACCCGTAGCTGTCTGCTTTATCTGCGCTGAGAATCAAAAATACCCCGGGGCGCTACGTCATTTTTTTAATGATTTATTTTTACAGCACTGTCATGTCAGGCAATCAAAATACAGGGAACCCCATTTTTTTTTTTAGTTATTTAAATAAATAATAAAAAAAATATATGGGCTCCTGCTGCATTTTTTGTATTGCTAGATAAGGGTAATCCAAGCAGCTACTGGCTGCTAACCCCCACTACTTGGTGTTACCTTCACTGTCAATGGAAAATCCAAGGAAGCATTTTTTATTTTTTTTTCCCAAAAAACTAAAAAACAAAAATGACATGGGCTTCGCCCCATTTTTGTGTCCAGCCGGGTACAACTAGGCAGCTGGGGACTGGAATTCGCAGCACAAGTTAGCCAGAGGTTTCTGGGTCCCTCTGCTGCGAATCGCATTCCGCAGCCGCCGCAGAAAATGGCGTTCTCATAGAAGCGCCATCATCTGGTGCTGTACCCAACTCTTCCAGCTGCCCTGGTGACGGTGGCTTGCTGGGTAATAATGAGTTAATACTAGCTTTGTTTTACTAGCTAGTATTAAGCCAGAGATTCTTAATGTCAGGCAAGTTTGACCCGGCCATTAAGAATCTCCAATAAAGGGTTAAAAAAAAGACACCACATAGAGAAAAAATACTTTAATAGAAATAAATACACAGACACACTTAGAGACTCAATGTTTATTACTCCCTCTTATCCCTCCACGATCCATGGTCTTCTGTCTTCTTTCTCCTTCAAAACATGCAGCTCTGCTCCATCAGCAGCACTGCATGGGAGAAAGACGCTGGTCCCCCGTGCAGGCTTTTCACTCCGTGAGTGATGAGTGCTGCTGGCTGTTAGCTGTACCGTCACCACTGACAGACGGGTTGCCATAGCAACGGTGTTCCGATCACGTGATTCCCGGTGCCGCTGCGGCTGTTAGCGGTGACGTCACCGCTAACAGGCGCGTTGCTATGGCAACGGTGATCTCCGTTATTTATTTACCGGCTGTGTCAGCCGGAATGGAATGGGGAAGCAGAACAGGGAGTCGACTGTGTGCCAGAGCATGTCGCCGGTACACGGCGATACACAAACGTGCACCGTGTACCGGAGAGTGCAATGACAGGACCTAGCATGACATCAAAGCCATGTGACCAGTCTGTAGCCAATGAGATAATAGACACGTGACTGGTCACATGGCTATTTTGACGTCACGATAGGTCCTACATCACTGCTGGTTACCGGGAGGATGCAGCGATTACCGATGGAAAAACGGCGGGAGACAGAGTGCAGGACGCATCGCGGGCACCGGTAAGTGTTATGGCAATGTTTATTAACTGTATGTGTACATTTCTAATGTGTTTTTATGTGTTTGTGATTGCCTCCCATTGTTTTCAATGGGGTTCAAGAGGTTCGTCGAATGGCTCGTCGAACGGCTCGTCGAACGCGGCACCGTTCGACGAACCGAACTCGAACTCCAGGGAGGTGGCTCATCTCTAATATACACACCATACTTTCAACACACATGACATATGACATACACACTGTAAATTACACACAATATATTACATACACACTGTAAATTACACACACTATGTTATACACACAGTACATTACACACACAGTATATCACATACACACTGTACATTACACACACTGCATGTAAAATACACACTACATTGTACACACTGTATACTACATACACACTGTACATTACACAATGCACATTACACACACACACTGTAAATTACACACACTATGTTATATACACACTGTACATTACACACACAATATATTACATCCACACTGTACATTACACACAATGCATGTAAAATACACACTACATTGTACACACTGTATACTACATACACACTGTACATTACACACACTGCATGTAAAATACACACTGTACATTGTACACACTGTATACTACATACACACTGTATATTACATATACTATATTACATACACACTGTATATTATACACACTGTATGTTACATACACACTGTATATTACACACACTGTATGTTACATACACACTGTATATTACATATACTATATTACATACACACTGTATATTACACACACTGTATGTTACATACACACTGTATATTACACACAGTATATTACATACACACTGTACATTACACACACTATGTGTTACACACAGACACATAATCTAGCTGACAGATTCCATGCACCATTAACACACTTCCGTGCTCCCTCGGTTTGGCTTCCAACCAAGCCAAATAGCCAGTTATATTTAAAAAATCTGAGGCACCAGAATACTTCTTCTCATGGAAAAGCTTAGTTTTTATTTCATTCTTAAAAATACACAGCAACCACAAAAATGCCTGGCAGCGTATTGGCCATTTCTGTCCTTTTTTGAGCCATAATTTCAGAGATAAAACCCACCCAGTATGAATAGTAACACATTTCAGCTATTTCATTTATATGCCATTAGCAGTGAGCTCCATCACTTCCACCGTCATGGCAACTGTAAAGCTAGTAAATAAACAAGATATTAAAAACAATTAAATAACTTTTATATATTCAAACTACATTTTTTACCATTACTTCAGGTCATAAGAGATGATTGTTCTAAATGGTCAAAACATTTCTTTACCTGGTTTGGTAGATGAGAGGTTCTTAGCATGAATGTTCTATCGTGAATTTTGCATATCCTTCAAACTCTTCCCATTAAAATTCCCAGTTCCTTTTTCAAATCTATTGAAATAAGTTTTATTTGGGAGAATAAAGTGGTGAGACTTGCGCAATCCCTTTTATATAAATCAAAAAACAGAGGTGGCTGAGGCCTCCCAGATTTAAAAATTAACTTTTTGTCTGCTGAAATGTCCAGTTATCGATTGATTTCTCTGAGTTTCCCTTAGCTGTTCTCCCATGCTTAGTCAATATTCCTCATTCTTCACTGGTCTCACCCTACAATTAGTATAATTAGTACTACGCTCTATTCAGGGCCGTATTTACCACTAGGCACCCGTGGTCCGGTGCCTAGGGCGGCAGATTGTGAGGGGCGGCACCCTCTAGCAGCAAAAAAAAAAAAAAAAAAAAAAAAAAATTTTTTTTTTTTTTTTTTTTTTTTTTTTTTACATTTTTTTTTTTGTGGCCGCCGAGCACAGGGAGCTGATTGACCCCGGAACTGCCGGCGCCTGCACTTCCGGGGTCACAGGCGCGCGCCAATCAGCTCCTTCCTCTGTGCTGCGTCCACTGCTGTGTGGACGTCACATGCAGAGCTCGCAGCAGGACGCCGCGGAGGACGCCGTGATGGAAGCCGGTGTCAGAAGAGGATACTCACGTGAGCCAGGAAGATGGCGGCGGGCACTGGAGCAGGTAAGTGGATTCATAAGGAGCGTGGGAGTGTCTCTAATGCAGACCAGAGATCTGCGCATGCGGGGGGGAGGCAGCAAAGGCAGATACTGGAGGGAGGCAGAGGCTGAGACTGGGGGGAGGCTGGAGGGAGGCAGAGGCTGAGACTGGGGGGAGGCTGGAGGGAGGCAGAGGCTGAGACTGGGGGGAGGCTGGAGGGAGGCAGAGGCTGAGACTGGAGAGAGGCAGTGGCTGAGACTGGGGGAGGCTGGAGGGAGGCAGAGGCTGAGACTGGAGAGAGGCAGAGGCTGAGACTGGAGGGAGGCTGGAGGGAGGCAGAGGCTGAGACTGGAGGGAGGCAGAGGCTGAGACTGTGGGGAGGCTGGAGGGAGGCAGAGGCTGAGACTGGGGGAGGCTGGAGGGAGGCAGAGGCAGAGACTGGGGGGGAGGCTGGAGGGAGGCAGAGACTGGGGGGAGGCTGGAGGGAGGCAGAGGCTGAGACTGGGGGAGGCTGGAGAGAGGCAGAGGCTGAGACTAGGGGGAGGCTGGAGGGAGGCAGAGGCAGAGACTAGGGGGAGGCTGGAGGGAGGCAGAGGCTGAGACTGGCGGGAGACTGGAGGGAGGCAGAGGGAGAGACTGTGGGGAGGCTGGAGGGAGGCAGAGGCAGAGACTGGGGGGAGGCTGGAGGGAGGCAGAGGCAGAGACTGGGGGGAGGCTGGAGGGAGGCAGAGGCAGAGACTGGGGGGAGGCTGGAGGGAGACAGAGGCAGAGACTGGAGGGAGGCAGAGGCTGAGACTGGAGGGAGGCAGAGGCTGAGACTGGGGGGAGGCTGGAGGGAGGCAGAGGCTGAGACTGGAGAGAGGCAGAGGCTGAGACTGGGGGGAGGTTGGAGGGAGGCAGAGGCTGAGACTGGAGGGAGGCTGGAGGGAGGCAGAGGCAGAGACTGGGGGGAGGCTGGAGGGAGGCTGAGGCAGAGACTGGGGGGAGGCTGGAGGGAGGCAGAGACTGGAGGGAGGCAGAGGCTGAGACTGGAGGGAGGCAGAGGCTGAGACTGGGGGGAGGCTGGAGGGAGGCAGAGGCTGAGACTGGAGAGAGGCAGAGGCTGAGACTGGGGGGAGGTTGGAGGGAGGCAGAGGCAGAGACTGGGGGGAGGCTGGAGGGAGGCAGAGGCAGAGACTGGGGGGAGGCTGGAGGGAGGCAGAGGCAGAGACTGGGGGGAGGCTGGAGGGAGGCAGAGGCAGAGACTGGGGGGAGGCTGGAGGGAGGCAGAGTCTGAGACTGGGGGGAGGCTGGAGGGAGGCAGAGGCAGAGACTGGGGGGAGGCTGGAGGGAGGCAGAGGCAGAGACTGGAGGGAGGCAGAGGCTGAGACTGGAGGGAGGCAGAGGCTGAGACTGGGGGGAGGCTGGAGAGAGGCAGAGGCTGAGACTGGGGGGAGGCTGGAGGGAGGCAGAGGCAGAGACTGGGGGGAGGCTGGAGGGAGGCAGAGGCAGAGACTGGGGGGAGGCTGGAGGGAGGCAGAGGCAGAGACTGGGGGGAGGCTGGAGGGAGGCAGAGTCTGAGACTGGGGGGAGGCTGGAGGGAGGCAGAGGCAGAGACTGGGGGGAGGCTGGAGGGAGGCAGAGGCAGAGACTGGAGGGAGGCAGAGGCTGAGACTGGAGGGAGGCAGAGGCTGAGACTGGGGGGAGGCTGGAGGGAGGCAGAGGCTGAGACTGGAGAGAGGCAGAGGCTGAGACTGGGGGGAGGTTGGAGGGAGGCAGAGGCAGAGACTGGGGGGGAGGCTGGAGGGAGGCAGAGGCAGAGACTGGGGGGGAGGCTGGAGGGAGGCAGAGTCAGAGACTGGGGGGAGGCTGGAGGGAGGCAGAGGCAGAGACTGGGGGGAGGCTGGACGGAGGCAGAGGCTGAGACTGGAGGGAGGCTGAGACTGGGGGGAGGCTGGAGGGAGACTGAGGCTGAGACTGGGGGGAGGCTGGAGGGAGGCTGAGGCTGAGACTGGAGGGAGGCTGAGGCTGAGACTGGGGGGAGGCTGGAGGGAGGCAGAGGCAGAGACTGGGGGGAGGCTGGAGGGAGGCAGAGGCAGAGACTGGGGGGAGGCTGGAGGGAGGCTGAGGCTGAGACTGGAGGGAGGCTGAGGCTGAGACTTGAGGGAAAAACAAAAAGCCAGCACCAAATGTGCACTACAGCACTAAACATTCCAAACTGTACTTATTATAAAAATTTTTTTGAGATTTTTGGCAAAAAATTGCAATTTCTTGAGCTGCTTCGCCACGTCACGGCAAATCTCATTTGAAGCAGTCCTACACTAAAATATTTTTATAAAATGTGCCATACGGCCTCACATATGAATAGTAGAACTGCTCTTAGCAGCACTCACCTGGTCTATTTCAATCCCGTACCCATGACTGAGTCATGGCTGTGGGCGGGACAGGTCCAAGCAAATGCTGCATGAAGTAAATAGCCTGTGGACAAAGCCTGATGACTTAATGTGAACAGTCACCAACCGCCAAAATCCAGACAGATGGAATACATCCCAAATTGGGGTGCATAGCAAGGTGGAGGTCAACCACCGACCAATTCAATGAAGAAAAAACAAAAAGCCAGCACCAAATGTGCACTACAGCACTAAACATTCCAAACTGTACTTATTATAAAAAAAATTTTCATGCAGCATTTGCTTGGACCTGTCCCGCCCACAGCCATGACTCAGTCATGGGTACGGGATTGAAATAGACCAGGTGAGTGCTGCTAAGAGCAGTTCTACTATTCATATGTGAGGCCGTATGGCACATTTTATAAAAATATTTTAGTGTAGGACTGCTTCAAATGAGATTTGCCGTGACGTGGCGAAGCAGCTCAAGAAATTGCAATTTTTTGCCAAAAATCTCAAAAATTTTTTTATAATAAGTACAGTTTGGAATGTTTAGTGCTGTAGTGCACATTTGGTGCTGGCTTTTTGTTTTTTCTTCATTGAATTGGTCGGTGGTTGACCTCCACCTTGCTATGCACCCCAATTTGGGATGTATTCCATCTGTCTGGATTTTGGCGGTTGGTGACTGTTCACATTAAGTCATCAGGCTTTGTCCACAGGCTATTTACTTCATGCAGCATTTGCTTGGACCTGTCCCGCCCACAGCCATGACTCAGTCATGGGTACGGGATTGAAATAGACCAGGTGAGTGCTGCTAAGAGCAGTTCTACTATTCATATGTGAGGCCGTATGGCACATTTTATAAAAATATTTTAGTGTAGGACTGCTTCAAATGAGATTTGCCGTGACGTGGCGAAGCAGCTCAAGAAATTGCAATTTTTTGCCAAAAATCTCAAAAAAATTTTTTTATAATAAGTACAGTTTGGAATGTTTAGTGCTGTAGTGCACATTTGGTGCTGGCTTTTTGTTTTTTCTTCATTGAGACTTGAGGGAGGCTGAGGCTGAGACTGGAGGGAGGCTGGAGGGAGGCTGAGGCGGAGACTGGGGCAGGCTGAGGCTGGGGGGAGGCAAAGGCTGAGACTGGGGAAGAGAGGCTGATGCTGAGGGAAGATAGAGGCTGATGCTGGGGGAGAGAGGCTGATGCTGGGGGAGTGGGAGAGAGGGGCTAATGCTAGAGACAAAGGACAAGGGATGAGGGATAGTGCAATGACAAAATCGATTGGGTGGGGGGAGTGTAAGGACTCAGAATAAGAGGGGGCAGCATTGGGAGCTCATTGTGAAGAAGGGGCAGCATGTGTGGGATCAGTATGGAGTGGAGCAATGTAGGGGAGTCAATATCAAGAGTGGGGTAGTGTGTGTGTGGGGGGTCTCAGCATAAGCGTTAGTGTGGTGGTCTTAGCATGAGTGGGGCAACATGAAGGTCTCATTATGGAAAAGAGGAAGGCAGCATTAGGAGCTCATGGAGAGGGACAGCATGCATGGGACATTGTGAGAAGGGGGCAGCATGCATGGGACACTGAGGAGGGGGGCAGCATGCATGAGACATTGTGAGGAGGGGGCAGCATGCATGGGACATTGTGAGAAGGGGGCAGCATGCATGGGACACTGAGGAGGGGGCAGCATGCATGAGACATTGTGAGGAGGGAGCAGCATGCATGGGACATTGTGAGGAAGGAGCAGCATGCATGGGACATTGTGAGGAGGGAGCATCAAGCATGAGACATTGTGCGGAGGGAGCAGCATGCATGGGACATTGTGAGGAGGGAGCAGCATGCATGGGACATTGTGAGGCGGGAGCAGCATACATGAGACATTGTGAGGAGGGGGCAGCATGCATGAGACATTGTGGGGAGGGAGCAGCATTCATGGGACATTGTGAGGAGGGAGCAGCATGCATGGGACATTGTGAGGAGGGGCATCATGCATGGGACATTGTGAGGAGGGAGCAGCATGCATGGGACATTGTGAAGAGGGGGCAGCATGCATGGGACATTGTGAGGAGAGAGCAGCATGCATGGGACATTGTGAGGAGGGGGCAGCATGCATGGGACATTGTGAGGAGGGGGCAGCATGCATGGGACATTGTGAGGAGGGGGCAGCATGCATGGGACATTGTGAGGAGGGGGCAGCATGCAAGGGACATTGTGAGGAGGGGGCAGCATGCAAGGGACATTGTGAGGAGGGAGCAGCATGCATGGGACATTGTGAGGAGGGGGCAGCATGCATGGGACATTGTGAGGAGGGGGCAGCATGCAAGGGACATTGTGAGGAGGGGGCAGCATTCATGGGACATTGTGAGGAGGGGGCAGCATGCATGGGACATTGTGAGGAGGGGGCAGAAAGCATGGGACATTGTGAGGAGGGAGCAGCATGCATGGGACATTGTGACGAGGGAGCAGCATGCATGGGACATTGTGAGGAGGGGGCAGCATGCATGGGACATTGTGAGGAGGGGGCAGCATGCATGGGACATTGTGAGGAGGGGGCAGCATGCATGGGACATTGTGAGGAGGGGGCAGCATGCATGGGACATTGTGAGGAGGGGGCAGCATGCAAGGGACATTGTGAGGAGGGGGCAGCATTCATGGGACATTGTGAGGAGGGGGCAGCATGCATGGGACATTGTGAGGAGGGGGCAGCATGCATGGGACATTGTGAGGAGGGGGCAGCATGCATAGGACATTGTGAGGAGGGGGCAGCATGCATGGGACATTGTCCTCACATCATGCTGCTCCCTCCTCACAATGTAGAGATCATATTTCATAATCGAGGAAGGTGTGGTGGATATACAGTAGTTTATAAGGGAGGGCAGTGTGTAGTTTATTAGGGGCAGTGTGACAGTCACAGTATATAAGTGGGGACGGTGTGGTGGGAATATTTTATACTCATGCTATGTTTTGATGTGCCTGTGGTGATTCCCATTGGGGGGGGTTCGTTTCTTATTGATACTTTTTAAAGTGTGCTACAGAGTAGATCTGCCTTAAACAGATGTCGTGTGCGAAAACTCAGTTTTACGTTGTCACTAAGGGGCGCGACCACTTAAAGTGCCTAGGGCAGCACGAAGGCAAAATACAGCCCGGGCTCTATTGCTGCTCCAGACCAGAGATACGTAGATTGCTTCTCCCCATTCCTTCTCCTCTATCTCCTGTTATTAGCTCTAGTGTGTCAGACAATATTTTCCAGTCCTAGATTTCACAGGGTAGGTCTGTGGCTTTCCTGATTGGCACTGGCAATTACTCGCCTTCACTAGAGGCTCTTTAATATATTGTGGATCCCATGCCACTGGGAACATAGCCCTCTCTATGCCATTTTCTCCTCTCACTTCCTAATTACGTTCAATTTGCTACAAAACCTACTGCATTTGAGAATCTTTGTCTTGACTAGGTTGTGCTTTGTCATATACTCTCTTCTGCACATTCAATGCTGGTAAATCCAACTGATCAGCCTTCTCCCAGGTTCTTGTTACAATGGGAAGAGGATTTGGGTACTACCCTTTCCCGGGAACAGAGGGACAAGGTATTGTCCTTATTACATAAGTTGTCTATAAGTTCTTAGTTACAGGAAGCGAACTATAAAATTCTATCAAGGTGGTATAGGGTCCCGGTTAGATTAAACAAGATGTTTCCCTCTGTAGATCCTGGGTTGTGGAACAAGTAAAGGAGATTTTCTTATGGTCATATCTGGTTCTTAGGCCATTTTGGACCAAAGTGAAAGATATTGTCAGGTTGGTAACAAGCACTACATATGAACTAGGTCCTAAGTTATTCCACCTCTAGCTCTGTGGGGCTTCAATCTCCTTCTAAAAATGCTCTTTCTTAAGATTTCTAGTGATGGCTGCCAGAGGCTGTATTTTTGCCCCTCTGGATTTCCAAAGTCAAGGAATTAATGTATATTGAGGAATTTACTTCTCTTTTTGATACATGTGAGGATTTTTATAACACATAGTTCTATTGGATGAATTTCAAACATTCTGGAGATCATGATGGACTTTTGTACTCTATCTCCTGGCATGGGGTCTTCTAAACCTGGATAGTGTGGGTGTCTAGAAAGGTCTGGTCTACTAAGCCCGAAATTCATGGTGTCACGTCAAATTAGACATGGCCACAATGAATTTGTAATAAACAGTAAAAAAAAAAAACACAACACAGAGAAAAAAATTTTTTTATTAGAAATAAAACAAAAAACATTTAGAGACTCCATCTTTATTATAAAAAATCCTTAGTCCGACATAATCCACAGGTCAGCAATGTCAACTCTGCTTCATCACTCTGTACAGACAGTCTATACATGGTGAGAAGCAGAGAGCATTGTCAGCTCTGCAACATCCCTCTGTACAGAGCGTGAAGCAGCCTGACAGTGAGGGTATGACTCGTGCAGTCTTACATTGGCATCACCCAGCACGGCCTGACAATCTCCGGACAGGAGCGGGTCAGCTGCATGGAAATATACGCAGCTGACCCGCTCCTGTGGGGAGATTGGGCGCCGTGATGCGACACTCACACAGTAACAGTCAAAGTTCAGTTAAAAAGACCTTCGATGACGTCATAGTCATGGGACCAGTTTGTAAGCCAATGTATTTACAATATTCACACCAGACTGGTCACATGGCTATGACATCATTGAAGGTCCTGTAAGTCAGTGCTGGTTACCGGCGGCACAGCAATGACCGGACGCAGAAGCAGAAGTGGCCGGGAGACAGAGTCTGCAGGACACGTTGCGGGACCTGTAAGTATAATGCCAATGTTTATTATTAACTATATTCTTTATATTACAGCCCCCTCCTGCCTCATCCCATAACTGTAAAGCCCAAGATCGGTGATCGGACGCAAGATTGTCTTTATCTCGATCCCGATCTCGATCTGTGCAAAACGATTGGGCAAGGCTCCCAAACCCGACCATCGGTGGATCGCCCATCACTAGTCTGTAGCCGTAGGCTTTTTCTGTGCTGGGTATCAATACGGGTGAACCCTATGCCAAATATTTTAATATTTTATTTATTTATTTTTATACCACGATAGACGCATATAGCGCCTGTGATAAAAAGCAGTCAGCTAACATGCTGACACTTAGGGTGGGGGCGCGTCTGACTGCAACCAATCACAGACGTCAGGGGGCCAGTAAAAGCAGGGCATATATGCAATGAAGGTAATGAGTAGCCCCGGAAGTGAATGAGCGGCCTGGAAGACTTACAACTGCGCCAGAGCCTCAGTAAGTATAGTGCGCTATCCTGCTATCCCTTCTGAAACCATTTTTAATAGCCTGATTCTGGTCCCTATAACCGGGATAAATTCCTGGCTGGAACGGGGGTTTTTTTTTTATATCCGGGTAATGCCGCCGGTGCCGGTTGTTTGTGAGTCCGCCCATCACTACATCACTAGTCATGGCAAAACATGCTATTAACCTGCAGTTATGGGGAAACACATGATGGTGTCTCCGTGGTGTGGATGTTGATCTCCCTAAGGTCAACCATCCTTGCTTATGTAGTCTTCTACTAGGCATTGCTCCCACTAGCCAGATTCCTACCTCACACTGATGAGGGGCAAAAAGCCAGAAACATCTGTCTGTGGATGGATACCATGTTTTGGCATAGACAGTTTCCTTGACTGGAGACTGCCCTTCCCGTGGTTGTTCCTTCCCGGTGAAAGACTTGGCTAGTTTCCTGGCAGCGTTGAGAAACACGTGATGGTGTCTCCGCGGCTTTCTTGTTTGCATATTTCCCAGGGGGCATTGCTCTAGAATCACTGCATTGACAAACACGTGATGGTGTCTCCGTGGTGTGGATGTTGATCTCCCTAAGGTCAACCATTCTTGCTTATGTAGTCTTCTACTAGGCATTGCTCCCACTAGCCAGATTCCTACTCCACACTGATGAGGGGCAAATACCCTGAAACAGCTGTCTGTGGATGGATACCATGTTTTGGCATAGGCAGTTTCCTTGACTGGAGACTGCCCTTCCTGTGGTTGTTACTTCCCGGTGAAAGACCTGGCTAGTTTCCTGGCAGCGTTGAAAAACATGTGATGGTGTCTCCGCGGCTTTCTTGTTTGCATATTTCCCAGGGGGCATTGCTCTAGAATCACTGCGTTGAGAAACACGTGATGGTGTCTCCGTGCTGTGGTTGTTGATCTCCCTAAGGTCAACCATCCTTCCTTATGTAGTCTTCTACTAGGCATTGCTCCCACTAGCCAGATTCCTACTCCACACTGATGAGGGGCAAATACCCTGAAACAGCTGTCTGTGGATGGATACCATGTTTTGGCATAGGCAGTTTCCTTGACTGGAGACTGCCCTTTCCGTGGTTGTTCCTTCCCGGTGAAAGACCTGGCTAGTTTCCTGGCAGCGTTGAGAAACATGTGATGGTGTCTCCGCGGCTTTCTTGTTTACTGTATAGAGTCTGACTGTCAGTTAGGCCCGTGGCCCGGTTACAGCCACTGTCCACTAAGTACAGAGTGGTGACTGAAATTATTCCAGCACTGAAAGACTGAGGCTTCCGGGAGGCAAAAAGAACATTGAAAACAAACTCCATGTGAATCCACACTGAAAGTGGCCTAATACAGCAGCATCCAATACATTTATGCTTCTCAAGCTATGAGGCGCCACCTAGTTGTTGGTGAGGTGCAGCAAGGGAGACAGTTTTCATAGTCCTGATGATAACCTACAGTCACTTCTCTGGCTATGATAATCTCTGATTACAAACTAATTTGGCAAATTTTCAATTTTGTGCAGAATTCAGTAGACAAATAGTTAATATTTTATTTTTTACATATGCTTCCACCAAGGGTCGGCTCCAGGTTTTTGTGGGCCCCGGGCGGAAGAGTCTCAGTGGGCCCCATCCACACGCAGACACGCACATGCACAGATATATATACATACAGGCATACACACATATACATATTTGAAAACAAAAATACTTATAAACAGACAAATGTATACAGTCATATACACTGACATACATAGATACACATCATACATACATACAGACACATACCAGCTTGTCTCCATCCAGCTCCTCTTGGGCATGTGGCTGTGCTGCATGATGGCCGTCACTAACAGACATGGCCGTGCACAGTGCACACTGACACTGCTGTATATACATCACAGGAGGGGCAGGGGGCATAGACATTACTGGAGGGCATAGATGTTACTGGAATAGAAAATAGATCTGGGGGTGTACATATTACTGGGGCGGGTTGCATAGTGCTCTGGGAGGCTGCACATACGGCTCTGGAGGGCTGCACAGATGGCTACATACGGCTCTGGAGGGCCACACTCACAGCTCTGATCCATACATACACACTCACACAGATCTGCTGCACACACACACACACACACACACCCTGATAGCACTGTTGCACACATCTCTGCTGCATATGTACAGACACAAACACACACACAGCTTTGCTGCATATGTATACACACAGCTCTGCTGCACACATACACATCTCTGCTGTTCAAAGATTATATATACACACAGCTTTGCTGCACACACATCTCTGCTCCACTGCCCAAACAGTCCATATTCACAAAGCTCTGCTGTGCAGAGTAAATACACACTTGTGCCGCCCCCGTGCCAGCAGCTGGCGCTGCTCAGATCTGGACCTGCTGCGTGGCTCGAGGGATCCTCCGGACCCGGGGGTCACCCGGACACGCCGAATGAAAAGGGGGACGTAGTTGTACGGCCTTGACCGTATTTGATTCGTGATGCCACCCACGGTGTATGGTGAAATGCGACAACTCTGCTGCTGTTGTGGGGTACCCAGGGGAGATGTACTGGCAGCTGGATGTTAACCCCTCCATGGGTAGGGATGTTTGCCCCGGGGCCCAGTGTCTCTGAGCAGGGGATGTTTGGTTACTCACAAGTAAATGAATCACATGAGTATTTTGGTAAAACAAGGTGCTGGTGGCCGGCCGCCGCAACTAGTTGTACTCTGGTCCCCCACCTGGGCTGGTGATCACCGTCTCTTCCTCTGCACTGGTTGTGGTTGTGTGTTTGGACTTCCCGGTATGGAACACGGGAGTCCGGTCGGGTCTCCGGTGTTGGTACCGGCGGGCCCCAACCCTGCTCCGGTCCTCCTCGGATCTGCCGAGCCGTCTTCCCGTCTCCTGCTGATGGAGACCACGGTCTGTCACCTAGCCAAGGTACCAGGGCTCCGACCCTGGCACCGTTTAACTTGGACTTCTCCTCTGCTGGAGCTACACCTAGCTCCAGTCCACACTCCTCTCCACTTGAACTACAGACTAGAACTGTTTGTTTTCCCGCCCTGGGCTGTCTAGACCCCTAGGTGGGCGTTCTGTAACCGCCTGGTCCCACCCACTGGTGTGCCTTTTTTGCCCTGAGGAGGGTGACTAGGGTTTCAGGTCAGCTGTATGTGACCTAGGAGAGGGATGGTGTTGTGCGGGGCCTATTGTGTGACTACCTAGTTTTGCCAGGGCGTCACACACTCTTCTGCCCAAAGAGTATATATTCACACAGTTCTACTGCACACATACATACAACTCTGTTGCAGACACACAAAGCTCTGCTGCACCCAGACACGCACGCGGCTCTGCTGTACCCAGACACGCACGCGGCTCTGCTGCACCCAGACACGCATGTGGCTCTGCTGCACCCAGACGCGCACGCGGCTCTGCTGCACCCAGACACGCACGCGGCTCTGTTGCACACAGACACGCACTCGGCTCTGCTGCATGCAGACACGCACTCGGCTCTGCTGCACCTAGACACACACTCAGCTCTGCTGCACCCAGACACGCACTCGGCTCTGCTGCACCCAGGCACGCATTCGGCTCTGCTGCACCCAGACACACACACTGTTGTAGTTATCTCCTTTCAATGCAGGGGGTTGTAGCTTATGATGGGACATCTGAGAAACGTGCACACACGGCTTTGGAGGGCTTGAACAGACAGCCACACTGCTCTGGGGGCTAGGACATACATCTCCGGAGGGGGAGCCAGGACATACATCTCGGAGGGAAGGGGGGGAAGCCCATACAGCTCACTGTGCCCCATACAGGTCACTGGGGCCCATAAATCGGGGGGCGGGGAGGGCACATACAGATCGGGTGGAGGGGTGTAGAACATACCGTTCAAACCACTGGTGGAAATGGGGCCTACACAGCACCAGAGTGCAGTGCTGTGCTAGGGGTCGCTGGCTGGCACTGTGCCTCCTTCATCTATGCTGGGGGACTGGAGAAGGACGGCGCGCGATAGCTCCGCCCACAGATGAAGTTCAAACCAGGAGGATGCAGCGCCTTAAAGGGACGGCAGCCGCAGTTTACTGCCGAGGACTGCGGTCCCCGGAACTCGCAAGTGGGCCCCCCCGGCTGTCCAGGACCCCGGCATTTGCCTGGGTTTGCTGGGTGCTGACGCCGACCCTGCTTCCACCATAAGGCCCCTTTCACACGGCAGTGATTCTGGTATGTTTATGCTTTTTTTAGGCCCGTTTCACACGTCAGAGAAAAACACAGATGTTCTTCACTGACGTGTAAAACACGCACATGTCCCTCCGTGTTCCGTGATTCATGGCACACGTGGGTTGTCCATGTGCAATCCGTGATCCGTGATTGCATATGGACATTACTCACCTGCCTTCACAGCTGCTGTCCATGGTGCTGAAGTCTCCAGCTCTGCAGCGTCCGCCCACCGCTCTCAGTACCTACTTCCTGGTCGGGTTTTCCTGCTCTCATGAATATTCATGAGCCAGGCAGAAGCTGCCGAGAGCGGAGGCTCCAGAGCGAATCGCAGGCAAGGTAAGTTGAAAATATTTAATATTTAATATGTCCGTGATTTTCTGGTACATGTTTCACTGATCACCCACGGATCACACCATAGTTTGGTCCGTGGGTCATCAGTGATGCCAGAAAAAAACTGACTTATCTCCGTGCAGAATCACGGCCACGCGTGTACGCTGCACGGAGACTCGTTCAGTGAAAAATCACTGATGTGTGAGCAGACCCATTGATTATAATGGGTCTGCGAATGTCAGTGATTCTGGTACGTTTTAAAAAAAGCACAAACGTACCAGAATCACTAATGTGTGAAACAGGCCTTATACGTACCGGAATCACTGACATATGCAGACCTATTCTAATCAATGGGTCTGCTCACACATCAGTGATTTTTCACTGAACTTGTCTCCGTGCAGCGTACACCCGTGGCCGTGATTCTGCACGGAGACAAGTCAGTTTTTTTCTGGCATCACTGATGACCCACGGACCACACTATGGTGTGATCCGTGTGTGATCAGTGAAACACTTACCAGAAAATCACGGACATATTAAATATTAAATATTTTCAACTTACCTTGCCTGTGATTCGATTCTGCAGCGTCTGCTCTCGGCAGCTTCTGCCTGGCTCATGAATATTCATGAGAGCAGGAACAGCCGACCAGGAAGTAGGTGCTGAGAGCGGTGGGCGGACGCTGCAGAGCTGGAGACTTTAGCACCATGGACAGCAGGAACGAAGGCAGGTGAGTAATGTCCATATGCGATCACAGATCACGGATTGTACATGGACAACCCACGTGTGCCATGAATCACGGAACACGGAGGGACATGTGCGTGTTTTACACTGACGTGTGAAACGGGCCTTAAAGCTGTGTCTACACACTACTACACCACAGCATAATGCAATACCAAACATGTAGACTATTTTACTATGTCAGTGACTTGAATAAACTGTGAACTTAGTAAACAAAAACAATTATTTTGTGTCGCCATTTTCCAAGAGATATTTTTAATTTTTCTATTGATGGAGTAATATAAGGGATTGGTTTTTGTACGCCAAGAGGTAGATTTCATTGCACTGTACTGGAATATATACTATAATTTGATTGCTTTTATTGTATTTTCTTTGATTTGTCAGAAAAATGCCAATTTGTTGTCTTTATTTTTCTTAAGACAATTTTAAATTTTACATGTCGGACTCTTACAGACCAAATGTGTTTATTTATTTTGTTTACATTTCTTAAATTTTAACTAGGAAAAATGTGATGGGGTTCAAATTTATGTTTTTCAATTTTTCTTTATATTTTAAAACCTTTTTTTTGTTTTGAGGATTTTCATTTTTACCCTGTGAGCCCCATGGCCATACTAATCCCTCACCCTCTGCAATTGCATTGCAAGGTGCCGATGGGTGCCCGTATGTGACACTTGGTCAGAATGGCTTTTATGCCGCTGTCAGTGATTGACGGTAGAATTTAATAGGTTAACAGCAGTGATTGGACCTCACTGTGCTGGTTGCTGTTAGAGACAGATGTTGGCTGCGTAGCACAGCCAGCATCTGCTTTGTGTAGAACAGAATCAACTCCTGAGACAACCTCCATACACCAGACAATGTTCTATGAAGTAAAAGTACATCATGTGGCGAGAATAGGTTAAACAGGCACATTTTTTATGACATCACATATCACATTGGATCAGAGACATTATATGACATAAGAAGTCCAGGTAGGAAGCTGTTTACTCAGGAGCTCATTCATATACTAGTGCATCTCAATAAATTAGAATATCATCAAAAAGTTTTCATTATTTATTTTAGTAATTCAATAAAAAAAGGGAATCAAATATATTATATAGAGTCATTACAAACAGAGTCAGTTTCGAGTGTGTGAATGACTGCCTTCTGGACATCTGTCAAATCAGCAGTCTTCCCCATGATTGTGTAGCCTACCGAACCAGACTAATGGACCATTTTAAACGCTTTGGAAGCCTTTGCAGATGTTTTGTGGTAATTGTTCTAATTTTCTGAGATAATGAATTTTGGGTTTTCATTGGCTGTAACCCATAATCATCACCATTAACAGAAAAAAAAAACACTTGAAATAGATCACTCTGTGTGTAATGATTCTATATAATATACGTGTTTCCCTTTTTGTATTGAATTACTGAAATAAATTAACTTTTTGATGATATTCAAATTTTTTTGAGTTGCACTTGTATTATGTAACTGGGGAGTTTCTGGTGGAAATCAAAACTGCATTATAAGCCAAAAATCTCAGCGAAAAGCTGTGTATGATGCATCAGTTGCTTTTATTGTCGTGAGGATTCTGTAAAAGAAAAACATTTCTAAGAATTATTGTCTGCTTGATTCTGTGGAAAATATACACATCTGGGCGCTGTAATGTGCCAGTCTGAACCCGTCCTTACAGGGTTCACACCATCCTTACAGTTACAGTCATATGATAAAGTTTGGGCACCCCTATTAATGTTAACCTTTTTTCTTTAGAACACTTTGGGTTTTTGCAACAGCTATTTCAGTTTCATATATCTAATAACTGATGGACTCAGTAATATTTCTGGATTGAAATGAGGTTTATTGTACTAACAGAAAATGTGCAATCCGCATTTAAACAAAATTTGACCGGTGCAAAAGTATAGGCACCCTTATCAATTTCTTGATTTGAACACTCCTAACTACTTTTTACTGACTTACTAAAGCACTAAATTGGTTTTGTAACCTCATTGAGCTTTGAACTTCATAGGTAGGTTTATCCAATCATGAGAAAAGGTTTTTAAGGTGGCCACTTACAAGTTGTTCTCCTATTTGAATCTCCTATGAAGAGTGGCATCATGGGCTCCTCAAAACAACTCTCAAATGATCTGAAAACAAAGACATAGTTGTTCAGGGGAAGGATACAAAAAGTTGTCTCACAGATTTAAACTGTCAATTTCCACTGTGAGGAACATAGTAAGGAAATGGAAGAACACAGGTACAGTTCTTGTTAAGCCAAGAAGTGGCAGGCCAAGAAAAATATCAGGAAGGCAGAGAAGAAGAATGGTGAGAACAGTCAAGGACAAGCCACAGACCACCTCCAAAAGACCTGCAGCATCATCTTGCTGCAGATGGTGTCAATGTGCATCGGTCAACAGCGCACTTTGCACAAGGAGAAGCTGTATGGGAGAGTGATGCAAAAAAAAGCCGTTTCTGCAAGCACACCACAAACAGAGTCGCCTGAGGTATGCAAAAGCACATTTGGACAAGCCAGTTACATTTTGGAAAAAGATCCTGTGGACTGATGAAACAAAGATTGAGTTGTTTGGTCATACAAAAACGCGTTAAGCAAGGAGGCAAAAAAACACGGCATTCCAAGAAAAGTAAAATTTGGTGGAGGTTCCATCATGCTTTGGGGCTGTGTGGCCAATGCCGGCACCGGGAATCTTGTTACAGTTGAGGGTTGCATGGATTCAACTAAGTATCAGCAGATTCTTGACAATAATGTGCAAGAATCAGTGACGAAGTTGAAGTTACACACGGGACGGATATTTCAGCAAGACAATGATCCAAAACACCGCTTCAAATCTACTCAGGCATTCATGCAGAGGAACAATTACAATGTTCTGGAATGGCCATCCCAGTCCCCAGACCTGAATATCATTGAATATCTGTGGGATGATTTGAAGCGTGCTGTCCATGCTCGGCGAAAATCAAACTTAACTGAACTGAAATTGTTTTGTAAACAGGAATGGTCAAATATACGTTCATCCAGGATCCAGGAACTCATTAAAAGCTACAGGAAGCGACTAGAGGCTGTAATTTTTGCAAAAGGAGGATCTACAAAATATTAATGTCACTTTTATGTTGAGGTGCCCATACTTTTGCATCGGTCAAATTTTGTTTAAATGCGGATTGCACATTTTCTGTTAGTACAATAAACCTCATTTCAATCCAGAAATATTACTCAGTCCATCAGTTATTAGATATATGAAACTGAAATAGCTGTTGCAAAAACCCAAATTCTTATAAAGAAAAAAGGTTAACATTAATAGGGGTGCCCAAACCTTTTCATATGACTGTATAATTCCTGCCATATATGACGATTTACTGGTGATCAACTGACTATGTGTCACTGGTCTAGAAGACCCTCCACAATCAGTTTTTTTTTTTTCCTCTATGACAGCTAAATGCAACATTTTCATGACTCATTCAAAATACTGACAGCCAGACTGGTTTGTCAGGTCTCCATAAGGAGAATAGTCTTCCCCCGTGGTCCCCACATAGCTTCTCATACAGCCAGATCAGATACTTACACTTTGCACTGATGAGGGGCAATCACCCCGAAACACCGTGTCTGCAAATTGGAATTCGGATCTGGCATATATCCTAGGTCATATGAAAAGGCTTGTTAAAAGGCCAATTTTGACTTTTAGGATTGCTACTTCCAATAGGTGGCGCTAGAGTTTGTCTCCTTTCCTGGAGAGACAATTTGAATAATTCCCAGAAGAGCATTGCAGCTATAAGTCCCCTTACCACTGACAGCCGGACTGGTTTGTCAGGTCTCCATAAGGAGAATAGTGTTCCCCCGTGGTCCCCACATAGCTTCTCATACAGCCAGCTCAGATACCCACACTTTGCACTGATGAGGGGCAATCACCCCAAAACACTGTGTCTGCAAATTGGGATTCTGATCTGGCGTATATCCTAGGTCATTTGAAAAGGCTCGTTAAAAGGCCAATTTTGACTTTTAGGATTGCTACTTCCAATAGTTGGCACTAGAGTTTCTCTCCTTTCCTGGAGAGACAATCAAAATACTATAGTTCTTCATTGTCTACTCATTTCTGTTGAATAGGTAGGTTAGGTGGGGTGGGGGGGCTTGGAAATTGGAGACTACTGCAGTCAGGATTTACAGCATGGAGTCCTCTGTAGTTTTGGTTTTATACAGCAGAGGGGTAATAAGGATTAAAATAAGGGGGTTAAACTATTTAAATGTTTAGTTTTCAACATGCTACATGTCACATTTAAAATTAAGCTGGGGTTAATTTACAGCCAGGGCCAGCTCCAGGTTTTTGTGGGCCTCGGGTTAAAGAGTCTCAGTGGGCCCCATGAACATGAAGATGGGCATACACATTCAGGCATACATATGCAATATATACATATTTGAAGGCAAGTTCACAAAAATATGTGCCGCCCCTAAGCAGGCGACACAGCTCGGATCCGGGATTGCTGTGGCTCGAGAGTCCCCAGACCCGGGGCTTAGCGGCCACTCAATTAAGGGGGTATTTACAAGGGAGTAATGTTCCTAACGCCACCTGCGGGTTGCGGTAATGGGAGTACCGTCGCTGCTGGAAGGAGGACCAGGGCAGATGGTGTGAAGCAGCAAGGTGTCAGTCCCTCCATAGGTAGGGAAGGCACCGGGCTCAGGGGGGTAATAACGGAGACCAGTCCATGCATTGTATTGTTTGGAGCTGGCGTTGTGGTGCAGTGTGCTAGCAATGATTCAGTCCACACAAGTGCTGCGGTTGATGTCACTTTACTCACGGTAAAAGGTGCAGCCGCCTGGTACTGTCTTCTACCAAGGTGGAATCCCTTCTTCTCAGACTCCCGTGCCGGTACAGTGTCAGATGAACCCTTCCTGCACCTTTAGTTTCACCAGCGGTTAACAGACAGAACCTGGGCTGAGCTCAGTTACCAGCCCCAGGCTTCACACAGGTACTCAAGCAGCTTCAGGCCTTGCCAGCTCCAACTGGCCTCTCAAGCGCCTCACTGCTCTCTAGTCCTCTGCTTCTTTCTGACTGCTCCTCTGGTCCACTAGAACACCGGTGGCCAGGCCGGACCCCAGTCCTCACATCGCCCAGACTGCAGGTCCCACAGAACTCTCCTTTCTCTTCTCTGTCACAGACTTCACACTTACTCACTGCCTGCCAGCTCCCATCTACCACACCACTGTTCCCTCCCCCCTTGCTGGGTCTCTCTCTCCCCAGTTGGCTGCCTGTCATCATCACAGAATCTTTAGAATCCAGGATGGGTATGACACCTGCAAGAGATGCATTACCCTGTGGCACCCTGGTGTGTCAGGGGCGCCACAAATACATATGAAGAGACATAGATATTCAGTATACACAATTATATACATAGGGTTGTGTGGCACCCCAGTGGTCATGGGAGCCACATTAACGTTGTTTTCCTCACCGGGATCAATGCTATGTTTGGAGGCAGCGTGGGGACCTCTCCTTGTCAGGAATATCACATACAACATCTCCTACTCCAGGCCAGCAGGGGGAGGTCATAACCTGTTTTGAAGGGAGACTCTCTGTACATGCTGACCTAAAGGAAGAGTTAGAGTGAACAGGAAGGAAGTGAGGTAGAACAGTGTTGGCGAGGAGAAAGAGCGGTTGCTGTTTGAGAGCTTCTGTGTGAGCTTTTCAGGACCAAGCACTAGAACAGGACACCGGGGTCCTTGGTTACTGAGTGCTAACGGCCCAGTAGCAAAACCCGGAGGGCAAGAGATTCTACATACCTGGCCCACCTTAATTCCAAGACACAGCAGCAATATAGAAGCCGGGATCGCAGTAATACAAGTGGGTCCCATAACCGGTTCACGTTGCCCGTCACAGGGGACAGTCATCTTCAAGGAAAGAGAGAGAAGGGGACGTTGTGCTTCTCCAGGCCGCAGCAGCTCCTTCCAAGAGCACATTAAGGAAGGCCTCCAACCTGCCAAGCAAGGAGAGATCCATGCTGCTTCTGGGCTGACCGGACCACTGTACATCTGGATCATAACACCTACCAGCAAAGGTAAAGAGGAAACTACCATCTTGTGTCGTCCAGTTTCTGTCAGCGTCCAAGCCCTGAACCCCATTGCACCACTACAACCCCCACCATCCTCGTGGGGCCCGCTCCGCCTGTGGGGAGTGATCACACCCGAGCTGTACTACCACCAGCCCCAGCAAGGAACCGTGCAGCGGCGATTAATCCCTGGTCGCATACCACAGGTGGTGTCACAACAAATTTTCCTCAATGACCCAGCTTTCCCTTCATTTACTACACGCCTCGAGGCAACGGAACCGGACAAGGCCACCCGTGACATCGCCTGATCCTACCTGCAACGGCCCAGCAACAAATAGGTTAACCTCCTGCCCCGTGGGGCGCTGCTGCATTTGGCATTTTGAACAGTATTACGTGCCATCCAACCGGGTACTATGCGCCTACTGAACTGTGTTAAAACAAATTTGCTAACAAGGACTGTGTATTATGTATTCTTCAAAGCGGCGGCCGCCATTAGCTGTGCAGCGTGGGAAGAAAGGGTGCGAAGAGTTAACCCCTGATTCCCCAGTAAGATGCGGGACCCGGCTGAGGTTCACCAAGGGGGAGCAAATATCTAACCAAGAATCATATGCTTCAATATGGTTCTGCTTTTAATTTATGTAGTAGGCCGCATGGCACATGAAATACATAACATAGAGTAGGACCCCCCTATTGAGATTTGCCGTGATGTGGCAGGGGTGGCTCAAAGAATTGATCAATTATTTGCTAAAAATCTCATTTTCTGTTATAGTACAGTTGGTTTGCAATATATTCCTCCTGTTGGTGGCTGTTCACATTCAGCTGCTTCACCCTTTTCCACAGGCAATGCTAATTAAGCACCATACTTGGGACTGGTCCACCTTTATTTATGGTTGCTGGTCTGGCACTGTGAAGGTCAGTTCTGATATTGTCCTGGTCTGTGTGACGTCTGCTGCACACGCTGGGACCTGGGCTGCCTCTTATCCGCAGTTGCCTCTTATCCGCAGTTGCCTTTTCTTGCAACATAGAAGCAGTTATATATAGGTTACAGATATGTGTGCTTCAATATGGTTCTGCTTTTAATTTATTTATCTAGGAGGCCGCATGGCACATGAAATACGTAATATAGAGTAGGACCTCCCTATTGAGATTTGCCGTGACGTGGCAGGTGTGGCTAAAAGAATTGATCAATTATTTGCTAAAAATCTCATTTTGTATTATAGTACAGTTGGAATAAATTAGTGGATATGTACTTTCATATGATGCATGCCTGTTCTGATTCAGGGAACGAGGAGTATCAAAAAATGTGGATTCCCAAATGGTAACAGAGTGGCTGGAACCTTAATGGATTGCAGACCTAATCCTGACACACAACTAGAAGTAGCCATGGGACGAGCCTACGATGACCTAGTCGTCTCGACACAGCCAGAGAACTAAATATTCTCACAGATAGAGATATAAGAAAGCTAATCTGCCTCAGAGCAGTCCCCAAAGATAGATACCGTGTTTTTCCAAAAATAAGACCTCCCCCAAAAATAAGCCCTAGCAGGGATTTTCATCATTTTCGGAGCAAGGCTTAAATATTAGCCCTCCCCCGAAAATAAGCCCTAGTCGCAGATCTATAATGAAGTGTCCGTGCAGCTAAAAAGGTTACAGATACTGCAGGACACTTCATTATAGACAGCGGCACCCGGCAATTACACTCACCAGACACTGAGCGGCAGGACTGCAGTGATCGCACACCCGCACACATCAGCTCTCACACACACACACACACAATCAGATCATACACCCACACACACCAGATATCACAAACAAACATCGGATCGCACACAATCAGATCGCACACACAAACATCGGATCACACGCAAACATCAAATCACACACACACACACATCGGATTGCACACACATCGGATCGCATACACATCGGATCGCATACACACTCACCTCATCCAGCGACACCGATCTCTTCTCGCCGACAGAATCCTGAGAGGCAGTGCGGTGCAGCGCGATGAACAGGACCTGCGGCGGGACACGTGACTTGCTTCATTCCCTGCGGCCGTAAGCGCTGGATGTGATGTGATGTGTGCGCGGCGATCGGCTGTGTGTGTGTGTGTGTGTTTGTGATTTGCTGTGTGTGTCTGCAATCGGCTATGTGTGTGTCTGCGATCGGCTGTGTTTTCTGCGATCGGCTGTGTAAGTCTGCATTCGGTTGTGTATCTGTGATCGGCTGTGTGTGCCTGTGATCTGCTGTGTGTGTGTGTGTGATCGGCTGTGTGTGCCTGCGATCTGTTGTGTGTGTGTCTGATCTGCTGTGTGTGTGTGATCTGTTGTGTGTGTGCGTGTGTGTGTGATCTGCTGTGTGTGTGTGATCTGCTGTGTGAGTCAGTATGTTAGCTAGCAGCAGGGTAGGACGGCGTGCAGCACTGACCGGAGATCACAGGGAGGACCTGGGAGCCACGCAGAAGTCCTGGTCTGGTGAGTATGAGTCTCCTGGGAAGTGGGGGGTCTGCTTTTTTGGGGGGGTAAACTTACCCCCAACCGTGTTTCTCCAAGAATAAGACCTCCTCCAAAAATAAGCCCTAGTGCTATTTTGGGGGGCAAAAAAATATAAGACAGTGTCTTATTTTTGGAAAAATACGGTAGGTAGCCCCCACATGTAAAGGCTATGGTGATATAGAAAAACACAAAACAAAGCTAGAAAGACAGATTCAGCAAAGGTGAGGCCCAAACTATTTTTATAGAAAAGAACAGGAGGGAGCACTGTCTGCAACCGTGAAAAATCCTAATAAATACCAGCACTTCTGATATGGAAAAATCCTGAGGTCACACAACCTCTCCCCCACTGTATCAGCACTCAAATGTTACTGGGATCCAAAAACACTAATACAGATGAGAGACTGAATTAATACCAAGCATGACAAACACAATACTTGGCAGAATCATGGAGATAAGTATACAGACACTCCCAGTAGGGAATGATCCCATTCCACCAAGACCACCACACAGACAAAATAGGAATCAAGCATCAGTATCAAAGCAGAAAAAACAACTACACGAAAGTGGAAAACAAACAGCAGAGGTACAAAGACCACTTATCTGAGAGATGTTCTGGTAGTGAGCAGGGCTGGTTACAGAATGTCCTCAACACACAGGAGACCATTGAGCACAGGCAAGTAACAAGAGAAAACTACTCAGTTATATAGTCCCAATCTGACCCTGATTGCCAGTCCTGTACAGGTGTGTGGATTTAATTCCACAAATCAACTGCACTGCCAGCACTGACCACAAGAGGGGGCCCCAAAATGGAAAACGTATTCATAACACATGCCACTTTCAGATCGTGCTGGCTCCCCTTTCCCTTTACCTTTTCTTTTTCTTTTTTAAAATGTCTAGCCAAGCAGGGGACCCGGTCGCTGCCACCTCTGTGGCATCGGCGCTATTGCTTTCCATGCCTTATATGCCAGGGGCGACATGGCTACCCCAGTATTCCAGTGTTGCAAACTTTGAATGACTTTCAAGAGAGACTGAGTAGATTGTTTAATGTGTACCCCCATACCAAGAGCCAGTGAGTCGGCAGACTAATTGGCCAATTGACCAGTGCAGCTCAGCGGGAGGCCAGGTCCTGGCCATACACCAACAAGGGAACTGTAGCGCAAGCCCTGGCCCGGCTGAGAGACACCTTTGACACCCGCACGGCAGCAGAGATAAAAGTGGAGTTTTCAGGTGCAAGCAAAGGGTGCAGGATAGTGTCCAGGACTATGCTTTGAACTTCCAAGAGGCACTAAGGGCAATTAAACAAGTAGATCCTGGGAATGTGGTGATGGGAACCGACTGCTGATTGAACAGTTCATCGAGGAGTTGCTATCCAGTGCCCAGCTGCGTATACTGACCCTCCAAGACCCTGAACTAGACTTTGCCCAATTCAAGGACCAAGCCATCCGGGTGTTGCGGGATTCAACCCTGAGTGACGTCGCTCCAACCCGGTTCCCTGCCGCCAAATATCCGGAAGTAGCTCAGACGATGAAAGTAACTCCACAGCCCAAAGACACCGGGCTACTCACCAGACCATGCGTCATCCTGAGATGTCGGCAGAAGAGGAATCCACTATCCTGGGGGCGGGTTGGTGATCGCTGTGACCCCGCCAGGCGGCCAATATGCCACCGCTGTGACAAGGCCGGACACTATACCCGGGACTGTCCTCTGGGCCCACAGGTACCTGGGACCAGGGATCGACCCTCGGGTGTGGGGAAAGCCAATCCATCTAGCGGGACAAGTAAGTGGGAGGACAACCGGTTCTACAGGTTGTCCTAGATGGAATCCCGATGAATGCCCTTCTGGACACTGGGTCCCAGGTGACGACAATACAGTATGTATTTTACAAAAGGTATTGGGCCGATTCTAACCTGACCCATGGCCCAGATATGGACTTGTCCATAAAAGCCAGTAATGGTCAGCCTTTGCCACAGGTGGGCTACAAGGAAGTGACTATCAAGGTGGGGCGGGTAGAACTGAAGTCACAGGGTATGATAGTTGTGGACGTTGATCGGTGTACATGTACCCCAATGATGACTATCGGCACGAATGTGATAGAGAATTGTTTTTCTGAAGTGATTGTTCAATTGCAACAGGTGGCGGAGATGGCCAGTGGCAGGCAACAGTGAGAACTGAAGAAAGAGATTAGAGTCTTGATGCAGAATCAACAGATTGAGCAGGCTTGGGGGGAAATTGGTAGCGTCCGGGTGAGTGATTCCTTCCCCATTGTCGTTCCCTCAAGGATTGAAATGATGATTTCATGTCAGGCAGCATTAGGCCTCTGGGGACAAGACTTTCAGGCCCTCTTGGAAGCTGTGTATTTGGAAGATAGTCCAGACATCCTGACAGCCAGGGGGGTGGTGGAAAGTCCGCCAGGGGAGAGTGCCTGTCTGAATTTTGAATTGCGGGGAGGAGGAAGTAAAATTGCCCTGGTACTCCACCGTAGCCAAGTTGCTCACCATTAACAACAGCGCCATTGAATCAGCTGAGCCCCTGACTCCATCCGCTCCAGTAGAGGAAGACAGTGATGAGGGTTCCCTGGAGTATTGGTACCAGCAGTTACATGTTGGTACTTACACTACCCCTCTCCACCAAAAACAAGGGGTTCACCGGGTAGTACGGGAATATGAATGGGTCTTCAGTAAACACCCTTTAGGCTTTGGGCAGGTGGAGGGAATTCGGCATCAGATCCCCACCGGTAATCATTTTCCCATTAAAGAGTGATACCGCCCTGTACCCCCGGCTAACTATCAATAGGCCAAAGAAATATGGACAGAATTGAAAGAGGCTGGAGTAATTAGGGACAGCTGTAGCCTCTGAGCTGCACCATTAGTCCTAGTGAAAAAGAAAGATGGTACGATGAGGATGTGTGTAGACTATAGACAGGATAATCGTATCATGCATAAAAAAGCATACCCGCTACCTAGAATAGAAGACTCTTTGGCTGTCCTGAAATCTACTGTTTCTCTACTCTAGATCTCACCAGTGGGTATTGGCAAGTTTCCATGGCAGAAGAAGATAAAGAAAAGACTGCATTCACAACACCCATGGGCATCTGTGAATTCAATTGCATGCCGTTTGGACTCTGTAATGCATCGGGAACATTTCAGCGACTGATGGAGTGCTGACTGGGGCATAAGAACTTTGAGACTGTCCTCCTATATCTGGATGATGTCATTGTGTACTCAAAAACATATGAAGATCATCTGCAGCACCTGGCTGAACTGTTCGAGGCACTGTCAGGGTTTGGTCTCAAAGTAAAACCATCCAAATGTCACCTGCTGAAGCCAAAGGTCCAGTATTTGGGGCACATGGTCAGCATTGAGGGTGCGGCTCCCGACCCAGACAAAACCACTGCCATCTGGGACTGGCACAGGCCGACCACCATCAGAGAAGTGTGGCAGTTCATCAACCTGGTATTCTACTATTGAAGGTTTATTAAGGGCTTCACTAAGATGGTGTCACCTCTTCAAGACCTCCTGGTAGGCCAAGCCAAGAAATGGAGCCTTCCATTCGAATGGGCAGACCAGAGGCGTCTTTTATCCAGCTGAAGAGGACCCTGACGGGGGAAGAGATACTGGCTTACCCAGACTACGGCCAACCCTTCGTTCTGTATACCGCTGCCAGCAACGTGAGACTGGGAGCTGTATTGTCCCAGGTGCAAGGAGGGCAGGAGAAGGTCATAGCTTATGCCAGCCAGAAGCTTCGGCCTACTGAACGGAACCCTGAAAATTACAGTTCCTTCAAAGTGGAATTCCTAGCTGTGGTCTGGGCAGTCACCAAGAGGTTCAAACACTATTTGGCCTTCGGCAATATTTACAATATACACTGATAACAACCCGCTAACCCACCTGGAGATGGCAAAGCTTGGAGCGTTGGAGTAGAGGTGGATGGCCCGGCTGTCCAATTATGACTTCACAATCAAGTAGCGGGGGGCCGGAAGGATGCAAACGCTGATGCCCTATCCCGGATGCCTCATCTTCCAGAAGCTGATGAAGACTTAGATGAGCTAGAGGAAGTGTAAATGCCGGCTTTATATCGCTACTGTGTCTTACAATACTCACACCAGGCGGAGAAGCGGCCCGTGGTGGAGCACGCGGTGTCCCTCAACCCGTTGTCCCAGTATAGATGGGAGGAAGCTCAGAACAGCAACCCGGCCATTCGGCTGGTCAAAGAACTGTTAACCCAAGCCGATTTGTTCACGGGTCCAAATGCTCCCCAGGAAGTGCAACAACTGTGGAAGGAGAAAGGGAAACTGTTCATCAGTCAGAAAGCGCTATGTAGAAGCCACTGCGACCCTCAAACTAATAAACCGAACTGGCAGATAATAGTTCTACTGAGGGATTTCCAGATGGCACTAGAAGCCTATCATGATGGGACAGGACATTTCAGATGGAAGAAGTTGGAAGCCCTGCTTCGCACCCGCTTCTTCTGGATTGGTTTGCGTTAAACAATTGAAAACTGGAGCTAAGACTGTGGTGCTTGCAGCTTGAGACAAAGATCAAGAGAGTCAAAGAGCCCCTCTGCAACCAGTCATCACAAGGCAACCGCTTGAACTGATGGCCCTGGATCATGTAAAGCTGGCTCTGAGCCGGTCCGGTTATGTCTATGCCTTTACCATCATAGACCATTTCTCCTGTTTCCTGGTAGTGGTCCCTGTGAAAGACCAGACGGCCAGCCAAATTACAGCGAAAGCATTCCAGGAGTACTTCTGTTGGCCCCATGGTTATCCCGAGAGTGTGCTTACTGATTAAGGCCTAGCTTTTGAAGCCGAGGTGTTTTAGGAGTTCTGCCATCTGTATGGCTGCAAGAAGATTAGGACGACAGCGTATCACTCCCAGGGTAATGGGCTGTGTGAGAAAATGAACCAGGTGGTACTGGACCTGCTGAAAACTCTACGCCTGAAAGACAGAAGCCTGTGGCCGGAGTAGTTACCCAACTTGATAGACTTGTATAATCACATCCCGGTGAAGTCCACCAACTGCACTCCCGCATACCTGATGCGGGCAAGACCTGACAGGTTGCCCATTGACTTGGAAATGGGAGTCCTGGTACCCAGGGCAGCTCACCAGGAGGCGGACTGGGACTCAGAATGACAGGAGCATTATCGTCAAGTCCAAGAATGTGTAGAATGAAGTTTGTCCCAGGCAAGGTTGAGGCAGGAGATGGACTACAACCACACCGCTCCAGATACTCCCCTGGCACCTGGAGAGCAGATTCTAAAAAGAAAGCATAGAGGACACAAGTTGGACGACCAGTGGGAGGCCGAACCGTACACTGTCCTACCAGCAGCCTTTGACAAGCCTAAGGTGTGCCTCATCAGCAAAGATGGGGTAAGAACCTCTGAAACTGTTTCAAGGGACCATCTGAAGGTATACCCCAGTTAGCTGAAAAATAAGGACGACTGTCCAGGACTTTCCCTGGCCCCAGAACCGGAAGAAGAGACCATTCAAACTGTCCTTGGAGCACTACCTGAGACCTGGATACGGGTGAATCAAGCTATAGCAGTCCCATGCCTGACCTTTACTCAAGTAATTCCACCAATACCAGCGGAAACTTACAAACAGCCCGAAGATTCATTGCCAGGAGAGGAAGATATCGCATCAGTGGAGGAGCCGGGGGAACCTCCCTCCTGTCCACGGCGAATCTGTCATGTCCATGGTGAGTCTAGGGAGTAGCACCCATCAACCTGTCCCACCAGAGAGCCCTGGGGCCCCCTGCAGTATGGCCATAGGCAGCCATGATGGGTCAACGGATGTACCAGGTAGAGAGGAATCACAGCCCATATTGCTTAGGTTGCACTCAGGGTCAAAAACCGGTTTGATATCGAGAGTTAAGGGAAACCAATGTATGATAGAAACTATGTAAAATGATTGATGCATATTTTTTGTCACTGGAAAGTTGTATTATTTGTAATGTATTGTATTATTCTCTTTTTGTTTTCTAAGTCCAGGATTACTGATTTTAACCAAGGGGGAATGTGTTACCCCAGTGCTCATGGGAGCCACAGAGGCGTCGTTTTCCTCACCGGGATCAATGCTATGCTTGGAGGCAGCCTGGGGACCTCTCCTTGTCAGGAACATCCCATACAACATCTCCTACTCCAGGCCAGCAGGGGGAGCTCATAACCTGTTTTGAAGGGAGTCTCTCTCTACATGCTTTATAGATATACTCTGGCACACTAAAGAAAATATGAAAGAGAGTCCGATATGGTGCTCAAAAAAATTTTTTATTATTATTTTTTTGTTTGTTCATATGCTGTCCAACGTTTCAACCCTGTGAGGGTTTTCTTCAAGGACTAATTTTTTAATATACAAAGGAAAGAATAAAAATAAAAAATACACTGTCAGTATCAATATAACATACATAAATGATTACAGGAAAGGAAACATATATATTATGGTCATAGAAATCCTATTAACAGGATAATATCATTAATAGACATAATAAGCTTCCCATTAGAATATACGTAAAATCTCCCATATATTGCATGGTATCCTACATAATGATACAAAACATGATATGCATTGGTGCAAGTGTGAATACCTCAAAGGGGCGTACCTTAAAAAATGTCAATCATAGTCTCTGCATTGACTATGATTGACATTTATTTCTTTTCACACATGAGATCTCTATATATAACAACACACTTCCTCTTTTGTGTTTTTGTTCTCAGCATATTGAACACGGACCTATACAGGTAGCTTTATGTTATATTCATACAGACTTTGAAGTCCTCCCAATTTTGTCATTTAAGGTACGCCCCTTTGAGGTATTCACACTTGGTTAGTCATATATCATACTTTCATATATTGATTGTACCATTTACTCCATAGACTGTCTTGTACCTCATCTCCACCACATTTCACATTAGATAAGGTGTGATACCGAGCATTCGATATTTGATCAAATACCGCCACAGGTATGCTCAGATAAACCCCCACTTCTCCCCTATCTTAAACATATTGACATACATTGATATTTTATGTCTCATCATTCTAGTGATATATGGACGCTAGAATTATCGTACTCACCTGATCCGCTTGGGTGCTATTTTGAAAATCATTCTTGCTATACGTAGGTACGTCGTGAACTTCTGCTCCAATGCATATCATGTTTTGTATCATTATGTAGGACACCATGCAATATATGGGAGATTTTACGTATATTCTAATGGGAAGCTTATTATGTCTATTAATGATATTATCCTGTTAATAGGATTTCTATGACCATAATATATATGTTTCCTTTCCTGTAATAATTTATGTATGTTACATTGATACTGACAGTGTATTTTTTATTTTTATTCTTTCTTTTGTATATAAAAAAATTTGTCCTTGAAGAAAACCCTCACAGGGTTGAAACGTTGGACAGCATATGAACAAGCAAAAAAATGATAATAATAAATTTATTGAGCACCACATCGGACTCTCTTTCATATTTTCTTTAGTGTGCCAGAGTATATCTATAAAGTATCTATTATTTTTCTCCAGAGCACCTAGTTTATCTAGGTGGTTGAGCCAGGTCTATTCTACAGAGTGGAGATAAGGGTATCCTCAGCTCACCTGTTCCTCTGGCTGCCAGTCCTTGCGGGTGCCTGGGATCCACCGGTAAGTACCAACTGGTTCAGGAATAAATGCAAAGAGGGAAAGGATCCTGCACAAACTCCTCTGAATAAAAAGTCAAAGCTTTATTAGCAAGTATTAAAAAGGTTCCATCCGTGTAAACAAAAGGAGGGAGTTATCCCATGGAAACTTTACGCGTTTCGGACTTCCATATTAAAAGCAAAGAGTCCTTAATCATAAGTGATCCATGTATACCACTCAGCTACTAAAATAGACTAACCTACTAATAGGTTAGTCTATTTTAGTAGCTGAGTGGTATACATGGATCACTTATGATTAAGGACTCTTTGCTTTTAATATGGAAGTCCGAAACGCGTAAAGTTTCCATGGGATAACTCACTCCTTTTGTTTACACGGATGGAACCTTTTTAATACTTGCTAATAAAGCTTTGACTTTTTATTCAGAGGAGTTTGTGCCGGATCCTTTCCCTCTTTGCATTTATTCTATTCTACAGAGTGTTCTCTCTACATGCTGACCTGAGGGAAGGGTTAGAGTGAACAGGAAGGAAGTGAGGCAGAACAGTGTTGGCGACGAGAAAGAGCAGTCGCTGTTTGAGAGCTTCTGTGTGAGCGTTCCAGGACCGAGCGATAGAACAGGACACCGGTTTCCTTGGTTACTGGGTGCTAACGGCCCAGTAGCAAAATCCGGAGGGCAAGAGATTCTACATTCCTGGACCACCCTAGTTCCAAGATGCAGCAGCAATATAGAACCCAGGATCGCAGTAATACAAGCGGTCACATAACCGGTTCACGTTGCCTGTCACAGGAGACAGTCATCGTCAAGGAAAAAGAGAGAAGGGGACGCTATGCTGCTCCAGGCCGCAGCAGCTCCCACCAAGAGTGCATTAAAAAAGGCCTCCAACCCGCCAGGAGAGATCCACGCTGCCTCTGGGCTGACCGGATCACTGTAAACCTGGACAATAACACCTACCAGTAAAGGTAAAGAGGAAACTACCAACTTGTGTCGTCCAGTTACTGTCGGCATCCCAGCCCTGCACCCCATTGCACCACTACAACCCCCACTATCCTCCTGGGGCCTGCTCCGCCTGTGGGGAGTGATCACACCTGAGCTGCACTACCACCAGCCCCAGCAAAGAACCCTGCAGCGGCGGCTAATCCCTGGCCGCATACCACAGGTGGAGTCACGACAAACTTTCCCCAATCACCCAGCTTTCCCTTCATTTAACTGCACGCCTCGGAGCAACGGAACCGGGCAAGGCCACCCGTGACATCGCCTGACCCGACCCGCAACTGCCTGGCAATGAGTAGGTTAACAACCTGCCCCATGGGGTGCTGCAGTTGTCCTGATGAAAGAATCTGGTTGATTCAGAAACGAGTCGGCAATTAAACCACTGTTCATTCATCTACCTCTAGATTTCCGTTCAATTGGGCAGCGCAGATTTCATTCATCCCATTGAAATGTTTGATATTTAATTTGTGGATATTGCAGCGGCCTGATTCTCACACACTTTGGTGGTTGTGGCTCACACAGCACATCCCTGACACTTTCTTGCTCTGTTATCCTGGTAAGACCCTATTGCACTTTACACATTGTTTTCAATCATATTAACTGACCTATATAAATATAAACATCATACATGCACAAACAAATTAGAAATATTTTTAGTATGGGGAAGAAGGAAACAAGGCTCACTCACCTCCCCACCACTTGTCTGCCATCCAGCATGTGGCTGTGCCGGGCGCGCTGCTTGATGGCCATCACTTTAACAGACATGACTGCTGAAAGTGCACTGTGCAGCCATGTCTGCTAGCAGAGGCAATGATGGGCAAGCACTGCGTCTTTAATTCTGTTTGTGTGCCATGTCGGCAGAGTCACTTGCTGCAAACATGGCTGTATAGGGCACACTGAGACTGCCAATAGCGGATAAAGGGCCCATGAGCTGGGGTGCACACTGACGCACATCCAGCTGAAATAAATTGCAGCACAGAGACCCGTCGGTACCCTGCACTGCAAATGTGCCTGCCATTTAAGGAAATTAATATTCAATGCTTCCCACGCCCATAAATGCACCCACCTCTTGGCACTGAATCCAGTGGTCAGAGGTGTGCGGGATTATGGTCAGGGGAGCAGTGAATATTCATTCACTTTAATAGCAACATACGTAATCCCCCAGCTGCCGGCTTACTACAGCTGCTGGACAATCATGTGTCCCCACTATTAAAGAGAATGAACATTCACTGCTACCCATGTCCATAATCCCAGGCATGGGGAGCAGCAAATATGTCAACAGCTGACATCAGTGTAAATGGCAGTGATGTCATGCACTGCGCCTCTTACACGCTGAAGTGAGTTGCCAGCATAAGAGGAGAATACCGCGCACCGAGGGAGTGGAGGGAAGGTGATTATAATTGTTTATTTTTTTTACTATGTGCAGAGTGATGGGCCCATATATACCCGGATGGAGGGTCATATATATCAGGATAGGCTCAGGATGTGGACATATAAAAATATGGGGATATATTCCAGGATGTCCCCAGGATGTGGAAATATACCAAGATGGGAATATATACCAGGATGTGGACATATATCAGGATGGGCCTAGGATGAAGACACATACCAGTATGGGCCCAGAATGTGGATATATACCAGGAAGGGAACATATATACCAGAATGTGCAGATAGACCTGGATGGGCCTAGGAGGGGGACATAAAGACCAGGATTAGACCAGGATGTGGACATATACAAGGATTTCCCCATGATAGAGACAATTATACCAGGATGGGGACAAACACAGTCAGGGCCAGAAATATTTGGACAGTGACACAAGTTTTGTTATTTTAGCTGTTTACAAAAACATGTTCAGAAATACAATTATATATATAATATGGGCTGAAAGTGCACACTCCCAGCTGCAATATGAGAGTTTTCACATCCAAATCGGAGAAAGGGTTTAGGAATCATAGCTCTGTAATGCATAGCCTCCTCTTTTTCAAGGGACCAAAAGTAATTGGACAAGGGACTCTAAGGGCTGCAATTAACTCTGAAGGCGTCTCCCTCGTTAACCTGTAATCAATGAAGTAGTTAAAAGGTCTGGAATTGATTACAGGTGTGTGGTTTTGCATTTGGAAGCTGTTGCTGTGACCAGACAACATTCGGTCTAAGGAACTCTCAATTGAGGTGAAGCAGAACATCCTGAGGTTGAAAAAAAAGAAAAAATCCATCAGAGAGATAGCAGACATGCTTGGAGTAGCAAAATCAACAGTCGGGTACATTCTGAGAAAAAAGGAATTGACTGGTGAGCTTGGGAACTCAAAAAGGCCTGGGCGTCCACGGATGACAACAGTGGTGGATGATCGGCGCATACTTTCTTTGGTGAAGAAGAACCCGTTCACAACATCAACTGAAGTCCAGAACACTCTCAGTGAAGTAGGTGTATCTGTCTCTAAGTCAACAGTAAAGAGAAGACTCCATGAAAGGAAATACAAAGGGTTCACATCTAGATGCAAACCATTCATCAATTCCAAAAATAGACAGGCCAGAGTTAAATTTGCTGAAAAACACCTCATGAAGCCAGCTCAGTTCTGGAAAAGTATTCTATGGACAGATGAGACAAAGATCAACCTGTACCAGAATGATGGGAAGAAAAAAGTTTGGAGAAGAAAGGGAACGGCACATGATCCAAGGCACACCACATCCTCTGTAAAACATGGTAGAGGCAACGTGATGGCATGGGCATGCATGCCTTTCAATGGCACTGGGTCACTTGTGTTTATTGATGACATAACAGCAGACAAGAGTAGCCGGATGAATTCTGAAGTGTACCGGGATATACTTTCAGCCCAGATTCAGCCAAATGCCGCAAAGTTGATCGGACGGCACTTCATAGTACAGATGGACAATGACCCCAAGCATACAGCCAAAGCTACCCAGGAGTTCATGAGTGCAAAAAAGTGGAACATTCAGCAATGGCCAAGTCAATCACCAGATCTTAACCCAATTGAGCATGCATTTCACTTGCTCAAATCCAGACTTAAGACGGAAAGACCCACAAACAAGCAAGACCTGAAGGCTGCGGCTGTAAAGGCCTGACAAAGCATTAAGAAGGAGGAAACCCAGCGTTTGGTGATGTCCATGGGTGCCAGACGTAAGGCAGTGATTGCCTCCAAAGGATTCGCAACAAAATATTGAAAATAAAAATATTTTGTTTGGGTTTGGTTTATTTGTCCAATTACTTTTGACCTCCTAAAATGTGAAGTGTTTGTAAAGAAATGTGTACAATTCCTACAATTTCTATCAGATATTTTTGTTCAAACCTTCAAATTAAACGTTACAATCTGCACTTGAATTCTGTTGTAGAGGTTTCATTTCAAATCCAATGTGGTGGCATGCAGAGCCCAACTCGCGAAAATTGTGTCACTGTCCAAATATTTCTGGACCTAACTGTATACTAGGAATGGGACAATATTTGAAAAAAATGAATTTATGAAATAAGCTTAAAATACTGCTAATTTACTCATGTTAGGATTTAATCATACAGTGCTATGCAGAAGTTTGAGCACCACTGGTCAAAATTACTGTTATTGTGAACAGTTAATCAAGTTGAAAATGAAATGATCTCTAAAAGGCATAAAGTTAAAGATGACACATTTCCTTTATATTTTAGGTAAGAACAAAAAAAATATTTTCATCTTTAACATTTTAAAAACTACAAAAATGAAAATGGGCCAATGCAAAAGTTTGAACACCCTTGGAGATTTGTGTGCTCAGATAACTTTGACTATCATTTCAGACCTTAATTAGCCTGTTAGGTTTGTGGCTTGTTCATTATCATAGTTAGGATAGGACAGGTGATGCAAATGTCACAGCTTTATAAAAACCCAGCTTCCTCTAACCTTGTGCAAATAAAACAACAGCCATGGGTTTTTCAAAGCAGCTGCCTAGCACTCTGAAAATCAAAATGGTGAAGGCCCACAAAGCAGAAGAAAGCTAGAAGAAAATAGCAAAGCGTTTTCAAGTTGCCCTTTCCTCAGTTCGAAAAGTAATTCAGAAATGGCACTTACAGAAACAGTGGAGGTCAGGATAAGGTCTGGAAAACCAAGCAAAATTTCTGTGAGAGCTGCTCGTAGGATTGCTAGAGTGGCAAATCGGAACCTTCACTTCACCACAAAAGTCCTTCAGGAAGATTTAGCCGACTCTGGAGTTGTGGTACATTGTTCTACTGTTCAGAGACACCTACAGAAAAATGGCCTTCATGGAAGAATCATCTGAAGAAAACCTCTCCTGCGTCTTAACCATAAAAATTAGCATCAGAAGTATGCAAAATAACATCGAAACAAGACTGATGTATTTTGGAAACAAGTCGTGTTAACTGATGAGGTTAAAATAGAACTCCTTAGCCACAATGATCAAACCAAATGTTTGGGGAAAAAAAGAGACAGAATGTCATGATAAGAACATCTCGCCAACCATTAAGCATGGGGGTGGATTAATCATGCTTTGGGTTGTGTTCTATCCAATGGCACTGTGAATATTTCATGGGTAGAGGGAAGAATGGATTCAATTAAAGTTTAACAAATTCTTCAAGCAAACATAACACCATCTGTAAAAAAGCTGAAGTTGAAAAGAGGATGACTTCTACAAATGGATAAGGATCCTAAACACAATTCAAAATCCACATTAGCCTATATCAAAAAGGTACAAGCGGAAGGTTTTACAATGGCCCTCACAGTCCCCTGATCTGAACATGATTGAAAATCTGTGGCTAGACCGCAAAAGAGCAGTGCATGCAAGAGGACCCAGGAATCTTACAGAACAAGAAGACTTTTCCAAGGAAGAAAGCATGAAAATCCCTCAAACAAGAATTGAAAGACTCTTGGCTGGCTACAAAAAACATTTACAAGCTTTGATACTTGCCAAGTGGGGTGCTGCAGGGTATTAACCATTCAGGGTACACAATATTTTGCATTGGCCAACTTTATTTTTTTGTTGTGAATTTAAAAATGTAAAAAAATATATATTTTTTTTTTGTCTAAAATGCAGAGGATATGTGTTATCCTTAACTTTATGGCTTTTACAGATAATTTCATCTTCAACTTGCTTAATTGTTCAGAATATCAGTAAATTGACATGGGGTGCTCAAACTTTTGCATGCCACTGTATAGGACTATATAATGACCTTAACATTTAGTAAATTGTGTGTTGTTCTCTAAGATCATAGGTTTAAATGAGGGTAGTTAGCGTACAGCATCCAATGCTCTCGCATCGGAGGCAATGCGGAAGTGGGACCGAGGCCTAATGATGAGAAATAGTCATTATCACAAATAAAGATTTACATTCAGGTACCTCATAGATGTTGTTGTTTCTATGATGTACAGTAGAGACTAAAAATTTGGACACACCTTCTCATTCAAAGAGTTTTCTTTATTTTCATGACTCTGAAAATTGTAGATTCACATTGAAGGCATCAAAACTATGAATTAACACATGTGGAATGAAATACTTAAAAAAGTGTGAAACAATTGAAAATATGTCTTATATTCTAGGCTGTTCAAAGTAGCCACCTTTTGCTTTGATTACTGCTTTGCACACTCTTGGCATTCTCTTGATGAGCTTCAAGAGGTAGTCACAGGAAATGGTCTTCCAAAAGTCTTGAAGGAGTTCCCAGAGATGCTTAGCACTTATTGGCCCTTTTGCCTTCCCTCTGCGGTCCAGCTCACCCCAAACCATCTCGATTGGGTTCAGGTCTGGTGACTGTAGAAGCCAGGTCATCTGGCGTAGCACCCCATCACTCCCCTTCTTAATCAAATAGCCCTTACACAGCCTGGAGGAGTGTGTTGGGGTCATTGTCCTGTTGAAAAATAAATGATGGTCCAACTAAATGCAAACCGGATGGAACAGCACACCACTGCAAGATGCTGTGGTAGCCATGCTGGTTCAGTATGCCTTCAATTTTGAATAAATCTCCAACAGTGTCACCAGTAAAGCACCCCCACACCATCACACCTCCTCCTCCATGCTTCACGATGGGAACCAGGCATGTAGAGTCCATCCGTTTACCATTTTTGCATAGCACAAAGACACGATGGTTGCATCCAAAGATCTCAAATTTTAACTCATCAGACCAAAGCACAGATTTCCACTAGTCTAATGTCCATTCCTTGTGTTCTTTAGCCCAAACAAGTCTCTTCTGCTTGTTGCCTGTCCTTTGCAGTGGTTTCCTAGCAGCTATTTTACCATGAAGGCCTGTTGCACAAAGTCTTCTTTTAACTAGAGATGAGCGAGGTTCGAGGTTCGCCAATTTCATGTTCGACTGATTTTGGGGGGTGTTCGTGTCGTTCGACGAACTCGAACGATTTGCTAAAAGTTCGGCAGTTCGAGTTACGTTCGAGAACAGTTCGAGCACCAAAAGCTTGTCTTTTCACAGTAAGTATATGCGCACCTTTCGTATCTGCATACGTCCTGTGTCCCCAGCACAATCCCTCTCTTTTTCCTACTCACCGATCATGGGCGTCTCGCTGCACGGCTGTCACAAATCTCCAGTGGCATTTCCTCTTTTGAAAATGGCTGCCGCTTCATTATTCAATTAGTTATTACATGATTTCCCCGCCCACCGGCGCCCATGATTGGTTGCAGTCAGACACGCCCCCACGATGAGTGACAGCTGTCTCACTGCAACCAATCACAGCCGCCGGCGGGCGGCTCTATATCGTACAGTAAAATAAATTAAAAAATGCGGTTCCCCCCATATTTTATACTAGCCAGGATAAAGCCACACAGCTGGAGGCTGGTATTGTCAGGATGGAGAGCAACTCATTATGGGGAGCCCACCACCCTAACAATATCACCCAGCAGTCGCCCAGAATTGCCACATCCATTAGATGCGGCAGTCCCGGGACTCTACCCCGCTCATCCCGAATTGCCCTGGTGCGGTGGCAATCGGGGTAATAAGGAGTTAACCCCGAGACACCTTCCATGATTAAACTGTAAGTGAAAGTAAAGAAAAGCATACAACAAAAAATCCTTTATTTGGAATAAAAGACAAAAAAACACCTCATTTACCTTTTTATTAAAATCCCCAAACAACAATCCAGGTCTGAAGTAATCCACACGACCATGTCAGCTCTGCTACATGAAGATGACAGGGAGCGATCTGTGTCCTCTCCACGTAGCACCTGAAGTGAGCCGCGCTGTCACCAGACTTCACTCTGCAATGTAGACGTCAAGATTACCAAATCTGCCTATGTTTCTCATTAGAGCCATTGGCTCAATGGATAGAGCTCCCATCTAAGAAGCATTAGTTCACGAGTTCGAGTCCCGACTGTCCCAGTAAAAAATATAATTTATTTTAAATTATAATTATTATTTATTTATAATTATAATTTAATTATGCACTGAGGGGAGGAGCCGGACATCAGCTGTGAGCCGCGGGACACACCTCTAAAATCGGGGCAGTTCACGGAATGAGGCTGCAATGCTCTCTCTCTCTCAGTCTCTCTTTTTCTCTTTTTCCATCTCTTCTCTCTCTTCTCTCTCTCCCTCTCTCTCTCTCCTCTCTCTCTTTCTCTCTCTCCCTCCCTCTCTCCTCTCTCTCTTTTTCTCTCTCCTCTCTCTCTCTTTTTCTCTCTCTCTCTCCTCTCTCTTTTTCTCTCTCTCTCTCCTCTCTCTCTCTTTTTCTCTCTCTCTCCTCTCTCTCTCTTTTTCTCTCTCCTCTCTCTCTTTTTCTCTCTCTCTCTCTCTTCCAGCAAACCGATCAGATGATATTGGATCCGGATTGGATGGCGTGGGACCCTTGACCCAGGATTACTGCGGAGGGGAGTTCTTAATTTCAATAAAGATGGAGTCACTAATTGTGTTGTGTTTTATTTCTAATAAAAATATTTTTCTGTGTTGTGTTTTTTTTATCTGTACTAGAAATTCATGGTGGCCATGTCTAATATTGGCATGACACCATGAATTTCGAGCTTAGGGCCAGTTGATAATATACAGCTAGCCCTAATCCCATTATTACCGAGCGAGCCACCCGTCACCAGGGCAGCTGGAAGAGTTGAATACAGCGCCAGACGATGGCGCTTCTATGAAAGCGCCATTTTCTGGGGCGGCTGCAGACTGCAATTCGCAGCAGGGGTGCCCAGAAAGCTTGGGCACCCTGCGCTGCGGATTCCAATCCCCAGCTGCCTAGTTGTACCTGGCTGGACACAAAAATTGGGCAAAGCCCACGTCATTTTTTTTTTTAATTATTTCATGAAATTCATGTATGTGTACATGTATAATGTGTTTTTATGTGTTTGTGTTTGCCTCCCATTGTTTTCAATGGGGTTCAAGTGGTTCGTCGAACGGTTCGTCGAACGTTCGTCGAATGGGGCCTCCGTTCGACGAACCGAACCGAATTCGAACGCCAGGGGGGTGGCTCATCTCTACTCTTAACAGTTGTTCTAGAGATGTGTCTGCTGCTAGAACTCTGTGTGGCATTGACCTGGTCTCTAATCTGAGCTGCTGTTAACCTGCGATTTCTGAGGCTGGTGACTCGGATAAACTTATCCTCTGCAGCAGAGGTTACTCTTTGTCTTCCTTCCTGGGGCAGTTCTCATGTGAGCCAGTTTCTTTGTAGCGTTTGATGGTTTTTGCCACTGCACTTGGGAACACTTTCAAAGTTTTCCCAATTTTTTGGACTGAATGACCCTCATTTCTTAAAGTAATGATGGCCACTCGTTTTTCTTTCCATAGCTTGCTTTTTTCCATAATACAAATTCTAACAGTCTATTCAGTAGGACTATCAGCTGTGTATCCATTAGACTTCTGCACAAGACAACTGATGGTCTCAACCCCATTTATAAGGCAAGAAATCCCACTTATTAAACCTGACAGGGCACACCTGTGACTACCTCTTGGAGCTCATCAAGAGAATGCCAAGAGTGTGCAAAGCAGAAATCAAAGCAAAAGGTGGCTACTTTGAAGAACCTAGAATATAAGACATATTTTCAGTTGTTTCACACTTTTTTGTTAAGTATTTCATTCCACATGTGTTAATTCACAGTTTTGATGCCTTCAATGTGAATCTACAATTTTCAGAGTCATGAAAATAAACAAAACTCTTTGAATAAGAAGGTGTGTCCAAACTTTTTGTCTGTACTGTACCTGAATGTAAATGTTTATACTGAATCTTTTCTCACTAAACTATATATATCTACTCAGGTCCCCCTGCTCTACGACATGATGCTGGCAAATTAGACTGCAATTTCATGGTAACAGGATCCTTTTAAGTTCCTGCAATTTCCCACTGATAAAACGTTTCCCTAAGGGAACGTGTATTTATAGACATGTACATATATTTCTAGAGCTTTTATTATAACAATATTGTACAGCTGCAACCTTAATGAGATAAAAGTATTTCAGGGTCAGACCCCGTCATTGTCAGATACAATCATATGTCTTTAAACTGTTTTGTAGTTGTCAAACATGTAATCTCGGCCTAAAGCCGGCATACATATTAGACCAACAGCTGAACCCGCAGAATCCGGATGGGATCTTCCCATCTCTCCCAGATCATGTCGGGGCAATAAGGTTTAGGTTTCGATATCAGACTCCCATCCCTTTGTTCTTAGAGAGATAAGCCGCCAGAGAAATAAGACAACAACTGTCAGAGAAGACAAAAGCGCCCAGACGAGGAAGGGCACAAAAGTCCTGAGAGATGGATGGCGGCTGAACAATCAGACGAACCATCAATTGTCCAACAGTTATTTATTGTGTACGATGGACTGCACAATGGACAATGTATTCAAGCTTTTCAAATTACTTAAATTAAAGCTCAACTCCAGTGATTTTTTTTTATTTGCCCATTTGTTAGGGATTATGTATGTAAGCGTGATGATGGTAGTAATATACTCTTTTTCTGTTTTCGGTGGCGCTCAAGTGTCACACTACTCCATTTGTGACCTCCTGAATCACGCAGTGGTTGCTGTGTGGAATGAGGTCACTTTTGGAGTTTTCTCTTAGCATTTTGCTAAGGGTAGAGTCACACTTGCACATCGATTATGATTCAAGAGCATCAGATGTGTGACGCCCTGGAACCAGGGGTCACAGGTCATTATACTCGCCACCTACACCCCCACACTAGAAAGGTACCACCAGTCAACCACAAAGACCTGATTACCTCCCTCAGAGTCAGACAGGCACACCAGGTGGCGGAGTCAGGCAGAAAGACACGCCCACCAAGGAGTCTGCTGGCCTGAGGCAGGAACAACATAAACAGTCCAGTTCAGTACAGTGGAGTGGAGAGTAGTGGAGTACAGTTCTGCTTGGGGCCTGGGCTGGAGCCTAGGACCCCAGATCAGTCAGGCAGGTAGACAGCAGTGGCCGCCTGCAGGAGACCGGTAATACGACCGGTGGAACCGTGAGGGACCGGGACAGGGTAGTGGCCCGCCGGAACCAAACCGGGGAGCCAACAGGATACCGGAGCACCAGGCAGGGTACTCAGACCCCGAACTAGGCTATACGCCACCACCATAGTCGAATTAACCCATTGCGGTCTGGACCTCAGGGGTTAATTCCCACCAAAGTCCCGATTGAAGGCAATAGCCCAACCCGTCCGGATAGTAGCCACCGCCAGAGGTCAGAGATCCAAGGGCCAGCGCCTGCGGGCAAAAGGGGCTCCTACAACACATACACACCGGGGAGCGGACTACCAGTGCCCAGGCACAGTGGTCACACTACAAAAACAGGTGCAGGAGAAAGGCGGACATTGCCAACCTGACTAGGAAACTGCAGCCGGCTGCGGGCCCCGTTCATCCCTCCGTTTGATTTACCAGTGACTCTGTGTGGTTTAATCGTGAGTACACCAGTGCCATCCGGCACCGCACCGCGCGCACTGCAACCCTGCACCCCGGCCATCGCACAACCGGGCCCCGGGACCAACATCCCATACCCACGGAGGGGTCAACACCCAGCTGCGCCACTACACCGCTCCCGGGAGTCCCCGTACCTTCACCGCAGCGGTGGTGTCCACATCACCACAACCAGTGGGTGGCGTCACGAACAATCATCCCAAAACTAAACACCCGCATTCCCCCGCGCGTAGCGCCAAATCCCCTTGCAGAGCGACGTGACCCCCGGGTCCGTGAGAGGCTCGAGCCACCGCACGCAGTGCGAGCACGGATCTGAGCGGCTCGGCAGTCGCAGCCGAGGCCGCGGGGCGGTACACATTGACTCTTCTGGAGTCACGAACAGGATAGAACCAGTCTACTTACCGGTAGAAGTGTGCCTTGTGGTTCCAGTTAGCGGCATCCCGCTGAAAAATCTGAAGATCCGCCATCTTGGGCGTGAAAGTTTCCCGCTCGAGTCGTCTTCCCCGAGCAGTGGAGGCGCAAAAGTGAAGCCCCGCCCCAAAAGAGAGAAGTGCTGTAGAAAGACCAAGGGGGGGCGGGCGAGGAGCTGGCCTCATGTGATCCCGGGGATAAGAAGCAGGGACATCAGGACTCTGCACCCGTCTTGTTCCTGGATCCCGAACAAGAAACATGTCCGCCCCGTCCGGCAAGCCCAAAGCCCCGGAGCCCACGCCCGGAACGTCGGCGTGGCTGGAGGCCCAGACGATGCTGCTGTGTCGCCGCAACCAAGCGGAAATGCGCCGCCTGATGGACTGATGGACGGCCGAGGTGGGGGAGCTGGTTACAGTCGCGCGGTCGTACGAAGTGGAGACCATTCCTGAGGAGCGGGTAGGTGACCCACGCCCCTATGTCCTTGAGGGACCGGCCACTGCGGCTGAGGGACCCGGTCTGCCCCCGGCCCCTATACGGTCTCTCCCGGTGCCCGCCCGGACCGCTGACGTCTCCACGGGCAGCGGAGGCCGCGGTCCTGGCCCAAGGAAACCCACCTGCAGGGAAGACCGCCAGCGGAAAAGGAGAAGCTACAGTTCCCGCGTGGGCCACAGGAGCAGCGCCCGCCCAAGACGCTGAAGCTGAGGCGGCATGAGGCCAGTTGCCGCCGGGAACGGCGACGTGGCTGGAAAGAAAGTTGGTGCAGTTCTGCATCCAAGTCCGGGTCGAGTCGATGCAGCAAGCTCTGGGCTGGAAGCAGAAGATACAAGAGATGGCAGCCGTGGTGCGGGTGAGTGAGAGGCCAGCCTTGGGGAAAACGCCCCTGCAGGATCAAACCTTCCCAGACCCACTGGCCTCTCAGGAGGCAGGACCCGTCCACGGTGAGACCCGTGAATCCCAGATGTCCCAAATCTCTGTGCAAGCTCCGGGCGTAAGGAGGGCGTGCCTGGGTGCTCAGCTCCACATCTGAGCCTCCCCGTTACCTTCTCACAATGAAAAGGAAGGCAGCGAACTCCCATTGTCGACAGTGACAGTCCCCGTTGGGACCTAAAGTGTTTGTGGTAGCCCGTTGGCTGCTGAAGTGCTCGTCCCCGTTGGGACTGATGTTGTCCCCTTTCTCCCCCTAAAGACAAGGCTGAGAACTCGCAAGCCACCCAAAAACTATTGGGTTTGTAAATAGTCCCCAACTGCCCCTTCCCGCAATTGCCAGTCCCCGGAGTGGCTGGTTGGAGGAAGGACCCGCAGCAGAGCAGGTTGGGGTCCGGTCACCATCAGGACCGGTGACCATCCTTCGGGTCAGGGGTCCCCTTGGACGTGGGGCCTCTGAATGACTGCCGGGTGCATATCACCGTACCCGTTCCCGCTTGGGTGGCCTGGGCCAGTTCCCGTTTTCCGGACTGGGGAAATGGGGTGCTGCCTGTTTCTTAGGGGCAGCATCAAGGTTCAGGTTACTTGGGTGGGAAAGCGGATGGACCCGTTCCCCGTTAATGTTATTAAAAATGTTTTCCCATTTGCAACGTTTCAAGTAATGTGCCTCCCGCAAGGGAAGAAATGAAAAAAATGCTTTTGAATGTTTTACCTGTTATTTATCTTTCAGGAAAAAAAAAATAATAAAAACCCGATGTGGACGGGAAGCCCGCGGACGGTCTGCATTAAACCAAGGGGAATGTGACGCCCTGGAACCAGGGGTCACAGGTCATTACACTCACCACCTACACCCCCACACTAGAAAGGTACTACCAGTCAACCACAAAGACATGATTGCCTCCCTCAGAGTCAGACAGGCACACCAGGTGGGCGGAGTCACGCGGAAAGACACGCCCCCCGAGGAGTCTGCTGGCCTGTGGCAGGAACAACACAAACAGTCCAGTTCAATACAGTGGAGTGGAGTGTAGTGGAGTACAGTTTTGCTTGGGGCCTGGGCTGGAGCCTAGGACCCCAGATCAGTCAGGCAGGCAGACGGCAGTGGCCGCCTGCAGGAGACCGGGAATACGACCGGTGGAACCGTGAGGGACCGGGACAGGGTAGTGGCCCGCCGGAACTGAACCGGGGAGCCAACAGGATACCGGAGCACCAGGCAGGGTACTCAGACCCCGAACTAGGCTATACGCCACCACTATAGTCGAATTAACTGATTGCGGTCTGGACCTCAGGGGTTCATTCCCACCAAAGTCCCGATTGAAGGCAACAGCCCAACCCGTCCGGATAGTAGCCACTGCCAGAGGCCAGAGATCCAAGGACCAGCGCCTGCGGGCAAAAGGGGCTCCTACGACACATACACGCCGGGGAGCGGACTACCAGTGCCCAGGCACAGTGGTCACACTACAAACACAGGTGCAGGAGAAAGGCGGACATTGCCAACCTGACTAGGAAACTGCAGCCAGCTGCGGGCCCCGTCCATCCCTCCATTTGATTTACCAGTGACTCTGTGTGGTTTAATCGTGGGTACACCAGTGCCATCCGGCACCGCACCGCGCGCACCGCAACCCTGCGCCCTGCACCCCGGCCATCGCACAACTGGGCCCCGGGACCAACATCCCATACCCACGGAGGGGTCAACACCTAGCTGCGCCACTGCACCACTCCCGGGATTCCCCGTACCTTCACCACAGCGGTGATGTCCACCATCACCACAACCCGTGGGTGGCGTCACGAACAATCATCCCAAAACCAAACACCCGCATTCCCCCGCACGTAGCGCCAAACTCCCTTGCAGAGCAACGTGACCCCCGAGTCCGTGAGAGGCTCGAGCCACCGCCCGCAGTGCAAGCACGGATCCGAGCGGCTCGGCGGTCGCAGCCGAGGCCACGGGGCGGTACAGATGCAATATGCTAAAGTCCCTCGCCTCCTGCTCTACTGCAAGTGTGAGCCGAGTGTCATGCGACTGTGGTAGGTTCCTAAGAACACAGGTCACAGCTGCATAGGAGAGGGAGAGATTAATCTCCCCATCTCCTCCATTGTCAGCCTGTGTGTATATCGCACTGCACTTGAATTACATCCGAGTGCAGTCCGATGTTTTTCTCCGACCCATAGATTTGTATGGGTGCGAGTGACATGGCTCTTGCAGACAATCACAGCATGATGCGATTTTTCCCTGCTGATCTGATCTACAGACGTGTTGGGATTGTTGCGGGCTCACTACCGGAGCCCGCAGTAACTGCGGGGACACAACCAATGATGTAGGTCATTGGTCACGAAAGGGTTGATTATGAATACAGTTTGTATTGTGAAATCTGATTACAGATCCGCTTTAAATTCATATATATATATAAAGCCTATTTTAGCTGTCAATCCCATGAATGTATACTCTTGTGACTGGATTTCTTTCCCATTTCCCAGTCTGACCTCTTGCTCCTCGATCCTATCTCTGCATAATGCTCCCATATGTTCTTTGTTTAAATATTGATATATAAAGGCTCTCTTGTATTCATGACATTTAGCCTTTGGAGAATAAGAAAAAGCATGCTTCCCAAAATATCATTCCTAATTGAGCTCATTTAAAAACTTAACAAAACCATAAAACACTCTGAAATTATCAAGGACAGCTGCTAACAGCAGCGTGTGTGTCACCGCAATCCAAAGGCTGCATAGGAAATGCTCAGTTCTCACAGGCCGTGCCAATATCTAAGAGCATATCAAGACGAGGGGAGTTATCATCTCATATGTATAAGTGTGTGATTGCTTACAAATGCTGTAATAGAAACATTGTGGCCATGGTCTGTTCCAACAGCCAGATCCAGAAAAGTGCTTTGTGCTATTTACTTTGAAAAGGTTAAAAATAACTCTGCACGTCTCATAAGTCCATTTTTCTTCCTTAGATGCGAAGTCACAGCTAGCAATCTAGACGGCTAGGCTGTAATGTTCAGAAAGTACAAAGCAAATATGAAGTGTTCATAGAGTACATATGTACATAAAATTGTATGCGTATGGAGTGCCTTTAAAAAGTATACCCTGTGAATATTTCCACAATTTTTCACGTTACAAACACAAACTTAATTTATTTATTTATCTAAGGTAAGTCCGTGTGACGGGTGTAAGCGATGTTGTGCGCCACGGGCAGCGATTTGCCTGTGACGCACAACCGACGGGGGCGGGTACACTCGCTAGCGATATCGCAGCGTGTAAAGCACCCTTAAGTCCAGATCTATATCCCATTGAGAATCTGTGGCAAAACTTAAAAATTGCTATTCACCAAAGCTCTCCATCCAATCTCACTGAGCTAAAGCTATTTTGAAAAGAAGAAAGGGCAAATATGTCAGCCTCCAAATGTACAAAGCTGGTAGAGACACATTTCAAATGACTTGCAGCAATAATTGCACCAAAAGGTGGTCCTACAGAGTATTGACTCAGTAGGGCTGAATACGAATGTACATCACAATTTTAGATATTTTTTATATTTTTAGAAAACCATGTATCATTTCCTTTAAACTTCACAAATACTTGCTATTTAGGGTTGGTATATCACATAAAATCCCATTAAAATACATTTAAGGTTGTACATGTAAAGTGAGAAAATGTGGAAAACTTCACAGTAGAAAACAATATATAGGGGCACACTGCTTAAGCCCTGTTTACATCATATGCTTACCTTATATTGAGGGTGTATGCATGGATAGCTACCAACATACACATTAACATGACCATAGGGCTCCATTATCAAAGGCCAAAACAGTGTCCTTGTTTAGCATCTGTTGGGCTAGCTTCAGTATTCTTCCTTGGTTGAGCACTGCATTGTGATTTCTGTGGAGACACGGGGCTCAGTGGGTGCTCTCGTCCTCTGGCCCAGTCGCCTTTAGAAAGACAGCGTGGCTCAGGGCTCATCCCAACAGAACGCACAACCTCCTTAACCGTGGGCGGAACACTACTCAGACAAAACAGGGTGAGGGAATCACAATAATTAGACTTTATTGGATCCCCAAAATATTAACGGCACATAACACATAACCAGCAAAACACACAAATGTAACAGGCAACAGAGTCTCACCCTTCCGCTGGCTCACCAGGGATTTAGAATGTCCGTGCCTCAGAGGTTCCAGCAGCACCCCGCTTTCGGCGGGCACCCATCGAGACTGGAATAACGCCAGATTTAGGAAGCTGGCTCAGGTCTGCAAAGTCTGTACCAGGTGACCGAATTGTCCCAACCTGGGTTTCCTTCTTAAGTAGTCTCTGGTATGATGATATAATCCTGGCAGCCGGAGTCGAAATCCCTAGACTGTGGATATGGTCTCCAATCAGAACCGAAGTCCCTAGATTGAAGCCATAAGGTATCCTGATCCTCTAGCCAGCTCCTAGGAGCTTAGGTTGGATCATGCACATCCATCAACAACAACCTGGTGACTTAAAGAAATCCCTTTTATAGCCACAGCCTTCCACTTGGATACACTGCGGCCTCATCGGATTGGTTGGACAAGATTGCTTCTCCCATTGGATGAATTTCAAGCTGCATGGATAATGTTCATTTAAATGATGTGCATAGAAAGACTGAAGATATCTACATGAAGTCTGCAAGTCACAGACTAGACAATGGCTACTAAGGTAATTTACATTAGATTAGCAATACATAACTACATTACAATGATTGCTCCGAAGGGTCTGGTCCCAAACAATAGTTTAGCAAACATGAGTTAACACAAAAGAACAATACGTCTGGCTGAATGTTAAGAAACTTTAACCCATGAGAGTCCATGTCGTCACAATTTCCATGTAAATTAACTCCAGTTAGAAATCCCCATGGAGCCCCAATGGGGTTTTGTGTGCACTTACAAAAGATAGACATCTATGGAATGAAGGCCACGATGGCATGCAAAGGGACTCTAAGGGCGGCTTTGCACGTTGCGACATCGCACGTGCGATGTCGGTGGGGTCAAATCGAAAGTGACGCACATCCGGCGTCACTTTCGACATCGTACTGTGTAAATGCTAGATGATACGATGAACGAGCGCAAAAACGTCGTTATCGTATCATCGTTGCATTCACCAAAATTTCCATAATGCTGGTGCCGCGACAGGTACGACATTGTTCTTCGTTCCTGCGGCAGCACACATCGCTGTGTGTGAAGCCGCAAGATAGAGGAACATCTCCTTACCTGCCGCCGGCGGCTATGTGGAAGGAAGGAGGTAGGCGGGATGTTTACATCCTGCTCATCTCCGCCCCTCCGCCGCTATTGGCCGCCTGCCGTGTGACGTCGCTATGACGCCGCACGACCCGCCCCCTTAGGAAGGAGGCGGGTCACCGGCCAAAGCGACGGTCGCAGGACAGGTGAGTGCATGTGAAGCTGGCGTAGCGATAATTTTCACTACGCCAGCTATCACACGATATATCGTACCTGCGACGGGGGCGGGGACTATCGCGTGCGACATCGCAGCATCGGCTTGCGATGTCGCAATGTGCAAAGCCCGCCTTAGTCTATGTGCCCACGCTGCGGAAAATTTGCAGAATTTGCCGCGATTTTTTTCGCGGAACTTCTGTGGATTTTTCAAAAATCTGCAGGACAGTGAGTCCCCAGGCATTTTTATGGCATTTTGAAACTGCTGTGCCCATGCTGCGCTTTTTTCCGTAGCGGAAATAATGTGGATTTCCCTGCGGAAAAATCTACAGCATGTCAATTATTCCTGCAGATTTTTCCGCAGGGTCCAATACTTACTTGCCTTGATAGCAGACACCAGAGTCACTTCCTCTAGTGCAGAGGAGTATGGTGGAGCCAGAAGCAGGAGGTGGGCAGGGCCTGCACGAGCTCTGGTCATGTGACAGCCGGAGCTAGTTCAGGCCCGCCCACCTTCTCCTGCAAAGTGCAGACACTGACAGACATGGAAGGAAAGTGAAGTGCTGGAGGTAAGTATGAACTCCCAATCACTGCAGCACTTGTTCTGCTTTGAGGATGCAGTGCCGAAGCCATGGTACTGTATCCTGAATGCAGAATGACCGCAGCATATCCGCAGGACATTCCGCAATACATCCTCAGCACATCCACAGCATGAAAACAGACAAAGTTGTGCTGCGGATTTCTGGGAGCCTCTGCGGATATATCCGCAGGACACTTTCCTCGTGGGCACATAGCCTTAGGGGCACTTTGCACACTGCGACATCGCAGGCCGATGCTGCGATGCCGAGTGCGATAGTGCCCACCCCCGTCGCAGCAGCGATATGTGGTGATAGCTGGCGTAGCGAAAATTATCGCTACGCCAGCTTCACACACACACTCACCTGCCCTGCGACGTCCATGTGGCCGGCGACCCGCCTCCTTGTTAAGGGGGCGGGTCGTGCGGCATCACTGCGACGTCACACGGCCGGCGGCCAATCGGAGCGGAGGGGCGGAGATGAGCAGGATGTAAACATCCTGCCCATCTCCTTCCTTCCGCATATCCTACGGAAGCCACAGTGACGCCGGTAGGAGATGTTCCTCGCTCCTGCGGCTTCACACACAGCGATGTGTGCTGCCGCAGGAGCGAGGAACAACATCGGACCATCGCGTCGGCGTAATTATGAATTACGTCGACGCTGCACCGATGATACGATTACGACGCTTTTGCGCTCGTTAATCGTATCATCCAGGCTTTACACACTGCGATGTCGCATGCGATGCCGGATGTGCGTCACTTTCAATTTGACCCCACTGACATCGCACCTGCGATGTCGCAGTGTGCAAAGCCCGCCTTAGAGGTTTCCATCTGAATTTAAATGTGTGCTGGTAACTAAGGCAAATGGTGTACTGCAGGATGGGCCATATATAGAGGGGCTGAAAGGAGTGATATACTGCATGATAGGACTAATGGTTGAGGTGGTTGAGAGGAGAGATAAACTGCAGGAGGGAGCTCTGTGTAAAGGGCCTGAAATTAGTTGAGCTGTATTTGTTACTTGTTGTTGAGAAATAAGTGATATGATACTGCAACTGCTGCTCTGTTGATGCATATAAGATTATCTTCTGCTGTATGCATCAAAAAAGTGTAATTTGCAGTTTCATAAGACTGTCTGCAGCAGGCAAAAAAACAACTTTGTACTGCCTTTGTGTAGAAATGCAGGAGAGTTTAGCTAATGATGTAAAAAATGGATCAGGCCTAAAACACACTTCCGCAAAAAAACCGTACATGTCTTACGGTCCGTTTTTCGGGTCCGTGTTCCGTTTTTTAGGGGCGTTTAACCGGTACGTATGGCATCCGTGTGATGGCGTATGCGAGCCGTGTGTGCGTGTGGAATGTCCGTATTGACATAAAATACGTACGTGTGCTGTCCATTTTTAAAGGCCCACATTCTTACCCAATTAACGATTTTAATCATTCATCATGAGATCCTGGTGTTGTTTGCTTTTAATTGATCTGATAGATTGGTAACAAGTGTTTCAGATTTTGTGATGAAAAACGGACACGGACGATACGTGCTGAACACGGACAAACTCCGTGTGCGGTCCATGCAGGCACGGACCCATAGACTAAAGCGGGTCCATGCCTGCGTGCTGCCGGCCAAAAACGGACATGTTGTCCGTGTAGAAAAGCGCACACACGTACTTACCACATGGACACACGTTCCGTGTGATTTTACGTGTGTGTGCCATCTACCATTGAATAACATGGGTATCCGTGTCTCCGGTACGTGCAAATACGTACCGCACATGTACGAAAAAAACGGATGTGTGTTGCGGGTCTCAGGTACCATACAGGAGCAGATAGTGCACAGTAGCATAAGATGAGTCCTACACTTATTTTAGTTTGCTGATAACTCAGAGAGATGGAGTTTCTCAGGAGGGTGGAGGGGTCTGCTGCACTGCGGAGAACCAAGTGCTGCTGGGAAAAAGTAGGGCCACCCATTCAACTGTATGAAGCTGAATGTATCGAGGGGCAGGTACAGAAGAAAAAAAGACACAAAAGTGCAAAAACAAAATGTTAGGCTCAGGCTCTGTTCACACTAGAAAATGGGTTTTATCAAGAAATACCTTGAGAGTATGAAAGATTAGCACACTTGCGGTCAAAAAACGCACCAATAACGCACTGTGTTTTTTTCCATAGGTTTTGCTGGGGAATGTCTGCAGAAAGGTTACAACCATTTTCTCAAGAAATTTCTGCAGCAAAAACAAAAAAAAAAACGTGTAAAAACGCAATGTGCGCACAGGGCCTTAGGCAGTATATTAACAGTAATGCATTTACATTGCTATGTGACAAATGGTCGGGGAATTTTAAGGAAAATGTCTTTTCTGACAAACTCCCCACTTGGTAGGTGCTGACTTCTTAACATGAAAAAAAGAGGTAGTGTCTATAGTTTTAAAATCTTTGATTGTTATATTAGTATGTGGAGTATACGTGTATAGTCTTTCATGTAAACTTTTAGGGTATCATGCATATTAATGGGTTTTCCATCCTAAATATTACTCTTTACCATAATTTAGCACCTGACCATCTTCAAGTGTAAACTCAGTATGCAGTAAAGCACAGCAATTAATTAATTAATTAATTGTTTTATTTCATTTATTAATACAAGCATTTTATTACAAGAACTGTCTAGCAAAGAAGGTTTTTTCGTGTTTTTTTTAAGCAGCTCAAATTTATTTCTGAAACTAATTAAATAGGTTCACCTCACATATCCCACCTCCATTTCAATTCTGTCTATTCTTTCTTCTGCAGCTATGACATCCTGACATAGGAACATGTACCCGTTTAGCTAATAAGATTATCCTCACATGGTCTTTCTACGGTGAGCGCAGGTAAATTATGATTTCAGAATTTGTGTTTCAAAGCGGTTCTCCAGTTAAAGATAACATGTTTAAATGTGCCTATAGTATTAAAGGCACCCTGATCCTCAGTTCTCTGCTCCGGAGGTCTTCATAGCTCTACCTCCAGCTTGTATTTGGCGCAGCATTGCCTGTTACTACACACAGGGCGCTATCTGACTGGCTCATAATACCTAACCAGAGTTTCCAACTTGACTTTTTATTTTTTCTGGGCAGCTTATCAAAAAAAATCACAGACAAACAATATTTTTTGAGGTCACATTGTAAAACCATAATATAAGGGGTGTACTGGACTAAACAATTAATGATATATTTATATAATTAGTGGTGTCCGATACCCGGCACCTTCACAAATTGTCAGAAATATATTTTGCTTGAACACAGAATCATCTACGGATATTACTTATTATATGCACTATAAATAAAAATATGTTTTTATTTGCTGTAAATTGGCTGGTAAAAATATACTGAATATGTGCAGTTAAAATTTTGAACATTTTGCTTGTAAAAATGGTTACATGTCCCTGTAGGATACAGAACAGACAGAAGACCGCACCCTTCATTTATTCAGTAAAGGAACTAAATGCTCGACATTAATAGATGGAAAGTTTTTCCCAGAAAATCAAATGATGCCTCATTACATCTGTATTTCCACTCCAGACTGAGAGATTTGCATCACTATAATGGGAAATTATTACTTAGTGTTAGGGTAGAAGGATAATCAGATTTCCTAGTAATGAGTAATTAACTGTAGCTTAAAGGCAGCTATAAATGATGTGCACATGCACTAACAACCAAAGCTACAGAGGATATTGCAGTCCTACAGGTCACAGAATTGTGGGGGTGTAGACTGTATATGATAATTATATAGGGTTTTTCTCTTTAGTAAACAAAGACAGACAGACAGACAGACAGATAGAACCTCGCGCCCCCTTTCCCCACAGATCAGTGCCCCGTGATCACCTTTGGGTCACCTGACTATGGGTAGCCTCAGAGATCAGGCCTGCAGCATGATCACTAGAAATATCAAAAAACTGACCCACACATCCAACAAATGTGAACAGGTGCTAACTGAAAAAACATAGTAACTATAAATGCAAACAGTTGCACACTGAAAAAAGCAAAAATGTACTGGGAAAAATATGGCACTGCATTACTGCAAAAGAGAGATATTTAGTTTATGTATTGGCCAATGCATGTAAGCCCGGAAACCAAACGGCAAGGTATATCTCTGTATTCCGGGAACCTAACTTAAATGCCACTATCTAGGTTAAAAACATCCATATCTGGGAAAAAATGCCACTATTTGGACTGCAAACCTCCATGTATGGGCAGCTAGGCTCCTGCTATAATGGTTATGAACAGCCAGGTCTTAGGGCGGAGTGCCCAGTCAGAAAGAGACGCACTAGAAATATCAAAAAACTGACCCGCACATCCAACAAATGTGAACAGGTGCTAACTGAAAAAACATAGTAACTATAAATGCAAACAGTTGCACACTGAAAAAAGCCAAAAATGTACTAGGGAAAATATGGCACTGCATTACTGCAAAAGAGAGATATTTAGTTTATGTATTGGCCAATGCATGTAAGCCTGGAAACCAAACGGCAAGGTGTATCTCTGTATTCCGGGAATCTAACTTAAATGCCACTATCTAGGTTAAAAAAGAAAAACTTTTTTCAGTGTGCAACTGTTTGCATTTATAGTTACTATGTTTTTTCAGTTAGCAGCTGTTCACATTTGTTGGATGTGCGGGTCAGTTTTTTGATATTATTAGCGAGTCTCTTTCTGACTGGGCACTCCGCCCTAAGACCTGGCTGTTCATAACCATTATAGCAGGAGCCTAGCTGCCCATACATGGAGGTTTGCAGTCCAAATAGTGGCATTTTTTCCAGCTATGGATGTTTTTAACCTAGATAGTGGCATTTAAGTTAGGTTCCCGGAATACAGAGATATACCTTGCCGTTTGGTTTCCGGGCTTACATGCATTGGCCAATACATAAACTAAATATCTCTCTTTTGCAGTAATGCAGTGCCATATTTTTCCTAGTACATTTTTGGCTTTTTTCAGTGTGCAACTGTTTGCATTTATAGTTGCAGCATGATCACTGACACTTCTGAGTACAGCTCTGACAGCTAAACTTTACTGCAGTGATCAAGAATGGCAGTACAGTGTAGTTACAATAATAGCAGCAAAAGGTAATATCCCATATAGGAACTTAGTAAAAAAATTTAAAAAATGCAAAAATATTTTAAAAGAATCAGAAAATAAAGATCAAATTTTTTTTTACAATAAACAGTTATATTTGTGTACAAAAAACAATACAGGTACACTTATTTAGTATTATCCCCGTACAACCCAATCTGTAAAACTGTCACACTAGTTAACCCATTCAGTGAACACCATAAAAGTAGCAAAAGACAGCTGACAAAAAAAGTGGAATAAAACGCAATCAAAAAGTTATATATAAACAAATGGTACTGATGAAAATGTCATCTTGTCCTGTAAAAAGCTATCTGCCATTCAGCTCCATCAGCAATTTTTTTTTTAAAAAAAGCTATAGTTTTCAGACTATCGCAATGCAAAAATTGTTTATTTTCTATGAAATTGGTTTTATGATGTAAAACAGGCAAAAAATTAAAAAAAAAACTATATAAATGTGGTATCTCTGTAATCCCACTGACCTGAAGAATGAAGTACCAATCGATAGATTATTATCTTTGCCCTTTTGCCTGGAGTGAATATGGTCGCCGCTGTACAGCGCTGCCATGGAGTCCTTAGCGCGCACTGGCCCGACCTCGGCACTATGGTTTCTGGGTATGACATCACCGGGAGGATTTCCTGGAACCCGGAAGTCATATTGAGTGCCGGTATCCGGAGATATGCGCGCGCCCAGCTGAATCCGGACACAGCAGTGAGTGTCACAGCGAGCCCCCGCCTCCTGCGTCTCCATATTTATCCACCGCCGGCACACTGCTGGTCACGGTCTCCCGTCAAAGCACACACAAAACACGTGTCGGGACCGGTCCCACAAGTGAGGTCGACAGACTCCCCCCTTGGGGTACTACACTTTCCAAGGGTAGGTCTTCAGGTGCCACTCCACCACCAATGTATGATTGTCCATGATGTTGGGTACTATACATATATATCTTTGGTGGCTATGATGTTTTTTATATTGACACTCATATAGACCATACTTTTTGTGGGTTTTGTTAGTGTACAAGTATTTTTTTGTCCTATTGGTCCAAGGGGTATATACTTTTACTCTGGTTAATGTGAATACCTGTTTATGTGCCTCTCTTGGATCTAGGGACATCCCCTTATTTATGCAGGGGCCTGTCTCCCTTCATGGGACCCCTTTTTCCTCCTTTTGTCTTCTTTAGACCTGGTTTTTAATCATGTATGTCCAATTATTAATTGTTTATCACATGTGACTATAATATTTGCATTTTTGTAATAAAATTATACACTTTTTCACAATTGTTGTACCAGTGTTTAATCTTCAACATTTTAATACCCCTTATTTTTCATAAAGTTTTTGTATTATACCATGGGGTTCATGTATATTACCATTAAAGGTGGTATTTTCGGAAATACTTCCTGTGCCACGAGCCACACCAGAGAGGCAAAGAGAGATCAGGGAGGTTAACAGGTGGCTCAGGAATTGGTGTAGGAAAGAGGGTTTTGGGTTCCTGGAGAATTGGGCCGACTTTTCAGTTGGCTACAGATTCTATGCTAGGGATGGGCTGCATCTTAATGGGGAGGGTGCAGCTCTGCTGGGGCAGAAAATGGCTAGAAGGTTGGAGGAGTGTTTAAACTAGGAATGGGGGGCGAGGGTATTCACTTTATAGAAGGGGAATGTAGTGCAGATAGTGACCAGGGCACAAGTAATGAAATTGGGGGTGGTACGGGGGGAAGGGTTAGGACAGTTAATACAGTAAGCAGGAATACAGGTACAGAGTCATACGTAACGTGCATGTACACTAATGCCCGAAGCCTCACAAATAAGGTGGAGGAATTAGAATTAATATTGTTGGAAGAAAATTATGATATAGTGGGGATATCAGAGACATGGCTGGATGAGAGCTATGACTGGGCTGTTAATTTACAGGGTTATAGCCTATTCAGGAATGACCGTACAAATAAGCGAGGGGGAGGTGTGTGTCTATATGTAAAATCATCCTTAAAACCCATCCTGCGTGACAACATATGTGAGGGTACTGAGAATGTAGAGTCCCTATGGGTGGAGATAAGGGGGGGGAGAATGAATAATAAAATACTGATAGGGGTGTGTTATAAGACGCCGAATATTATGGAAGAGGTAGAGAATATCCTCATAATGCAAATTGATAAAGCAGCGAGTCTCGGAGAGGTAATTATTATGGGGGACTTTAACTATCCTGATATAAATTGGGGAACAGAAACTTGCAGTTCCAGCAAAGGAAATAGATTTTTGATAACAATGAAAGATAATTACCTTTCACAAATGGTACAGGACCCCACAAGAGGGGGAGCACTACTAGACCTTGTACTAACCAATAGGCCAGACCGCATATCAAATATACAAGTTGGGGGTTACTTGGGGAATAGTGATCACAAAATAATAAGTTTTCATGTATTCTTTAGTAAGATGTATAGTAGAGGGGCTACAAGGACACTAAACTTCAGGAAAGCAAATTTTAAACGGTTGAGAGATGATCTTAGTGCAATAAACTGGGATGATGTACTAAGTAATAAAAATACACAAAGCAAATGGGAGACTTTTATGAGCATCCTGAATAGGGCTTGTGCAGAAAATATACCCTATGGGAACAAACATGCTAGAAATAGGAGGAAACCCCTATGGCTAAATAGAGCTGTAAGGGAAGCAATAAAAGAAAAACAGAAAGCCTTAAAAGAATTAAAGAGGGTAGGTAGTGATGAGGCATTATATAATTATAGAAAATTAAATAAAATATGTAAAAAGCAAATTAAGTTAGCTAAGTTTGAGACAGAGAGACTCATTGCGAGAGAAAGTAAAAATAATCCTAAAATATTCTTTAACTACATAAACAGTAAAAAACTGAAAAGCGATAGTGTTGGCCCCCTTAAAAATAGTCTTGGTGAAATGGTGGAAGGGGATGAGGGTAAAGCCAACCTGCTGAATGACTTTTTTTCTACGGTTTTTATACAAGAAAATGCCATGGCAGATGACATGACCAGTGATACCATAAATTCACCCTTGAATATTACCTGCTTAACCCAGCAGGAAGTACGCCGCCGCCTCGAAATCACTAAGGTTGACAAATCTCCGGGCCCGGATGGCATACACCCCAGAGTACTACAGGAATTGAGTTCTGTGATAGATAGACCATTATTTTTAATCTTCTCAGATTCCTTAATAACAGGGTCGGTACCGCAGGACTGGCGCATAGCAAATGTGGTGCCAATATTCAAAAAGGGGACAAAAACTGAGCCGGGAAATTATAGGCCGGTAGGTTTAACCTCTACGGTTGGTAAAATCCTTGAGGGTTTCTTGAGAGATGCTATACTGGAGTATCTCAAGAAAAATAACCTTATGACAGAGTATCAACATGGGTTTATGAGGGATCGATCCTGTCAAACTAATTTGATCAGCTTCTATGAAGAGGTAAGTTCAAGCCTGGACCAGGGAAATGCAGTGGATGTTGTGTATATGGACTTTTCAAAAGCTTTTGATACGGTGCCACACAAAAGGTTGGTACATAAAATGAGAATAATGGGGATAGGGGAAAATATGTGTAACTGGGTTAAAAACTGGCTCAGTGATAGGAAACAAAGGGTGGTTATTAATGGTACGTACTCGGACTGGGTCTCAGTTCATAGTGGGGTACCACAGGGGTCAGTATTGGGCCCGCTTCTTTTCAACATATTTATAAATGACCTTGTTGGGGGCATGCGGAGTAGAATTTCAATATTTGCAGATGATACTAAACTCTGCAAGGTAATCAATACAGAGGAGGATAATTTTATATTACAGGGAGATTTATGTAAATTGGAGGATTGGGATGAGAAGTGGCAATTGAAGTTTAATGTAGATAAATGTAAGGTCATGCACTTGGGTAGAGGAAATAACATTTATGATTATGTACTTAATTGTAGAACACTGGGTAAAACAGACACAGAAAAAGACTTGGGTGTATGGGTGGATGGTAAACTTCACTTTAGTGGACAGTGTCAGGCAACTGCTGCCAGGGCTAATAAAATAATGGGATGTATTAAAAGAGGTATAAGTGTTCATGAAAAAATATAGTTCTACCTCTGTACAAGTCACTAGTGCGACCGCACTTAGAATACTGTGTACAATTCTGGTCACCGATATATAAGAAGGACATAGCTGAACTGGAGAGGGTGCAGAGAAGAGCCACCAAGATTATTAGAGGAATGGGTGGGCTGCAATACCAAGACAGGTTATTAAACTTGGGGTTATTTAGTTTGGAAAAACGAAGGCTTAGGGGGGATCTAATCACAATGTATAAATATATGAGGGGACAGTACAGAGACCTTTCCAAAGATCTTTTTACACCTAGGCCTGCGACTGGAACACGGGGGCATCCGCTACGTCTTGAGGAAAGAAGGTTTAATCATAATCACAGACGAGGATTCTTTACTGTACGAGCAGTGAGACTATGGAACTCTCTGCCGCATGATGTTGTAATGAGTGATTCACTACTAACATTTAAGCAGAGCCTGGATGCCTTTCTTGAAAAATTTAATATTACCAGTTATGTATATTAGATTTTATGACAGGGTATTGATCCAGGGAACTAGTCTGATTGCCGGATGTGGAGTCAGGAAGGAAATTTTTTCCCCATTGGAACTTGTTTGCCACATTGGGGTTTTTTTGCCTTCCTCTGGATCAACATGTTAGGCTACGGGTTGAACTAGATGGACTTAGAGTCTCCCTTCAACCTTAAAAACTATGATACTATGATACTATGAATATGAGGTCCGCTATACTTGGTGTTTGGTTTCTCAAAACGCATGTAAAATGCATGCAAACTGCATCCAAAATACATGCATTTTTGATGCATTCTTTTTGTCAACACGCAGCGTCAAGTCTGCCAGAGGGTGCATTTATTTCTCACTGGTCAGGACGCAGTGTGCGCATGAGCCCTTATACTGCATGGTGTGCGGTGTAAAAAATAAATAAATAAAGCGAATTCTCCAGCTGTTGTTGATTTGTTTTTTTTGCCTTCCTAAGATTACAATGCGTCGCGGCTCATATCTATTCTGTGCTTTACGCTGAGTGCTTACACCGGAGATTATGTGTACATGACCCCATCCATCCTCCCTTCAATATGGTGCTGTGCCGCCCCTGTTCCAGCAGCCGGGCTGCTCGGATCCAAATCCATGGTGGCTCGGGGGTCGTGCGGCCACTCGAATGAAGGGGGGTATTTACAGGGAGGGGTGTAGTGAGAGTTTATGAGAGTTTGTGATGCCACCCGTGGTGTGTGGTAAGGTGGAGTACCACCGCTGCAGCTGGGAGTAGCTGGTGGCGATGGAGTGGGCAGCCAGGTGTTTAACCCCTCCACGGGTAGGGTTGATGCCCCGGAACTCAGTGATGGTGGAGGGACGTGCCGTTGGGGAGGTAAGGGTCACTTTTGTACTCATTTAGTCCATGAAGCTGACACCGACAACTTAGTAAACGAAAATTCTGGACACCGCTGCCGCTGAGGGGGAGCACGTTTGGGTCTCGTTTCTGCTGGTGTTGCCTGTTGATCTGTGTGGCTAACTGAGGGAGCTTGCTCTCAGGGTTCACGCTTGGGATTTCTTGGACCGTATTTGTGGAAAGTCCTATCCCCCTCGTTGTGCTAGTACCCCGATTTTGGAGCGAGTGGAGAGCGGATCTTGAAGGCTCCATTCTCGTCAGATAAATTGTTAGGTTGCCTGAAGCTACTCCCTTACCTGGGGTCCACGTACCCCGTCGTGCCCTGGTCCCTGCCTGGTGATGGTACAAAGCCGCTGGCTGTCCTCCACAACAATGCCGTGCCCCTTGTCACAATCCCCTATGACCGGGGGTCCAGCTCCTACCTGGCCCAGATCAACGTCTGCTACCTAGTACTTACAAGGAGCGCAGCTCCTGACCTCCTCTCTCTTTCACCTCCAACACTACACGCTCCTACTCCTGACACTCCTGACCTCCCCTTAACCAACCACCCAAGTGGACGACCCTATTCTACTCAGGCCATCCACTGGTGTGTCTGGTGGGTGTGGTGCAGAGTGTTCCTAGGATTTTGATTAGCTGGTTTTGGCAACACCAATGGTTAGGGACCTGTAACCAAGGAGGAGGTGGATATTGCACAGAAGGGCAGATTGCACTATACCCTGTGACAACCTGATAGACCAGGGTGTCACAGAGCAGTCGTCCTTTCTCCTTTGCAGTAAAGCACCCGCAAAGTATGATAGATGAGGCTGCTGATAAGTCTTTGGCTTTTTGATCTCCTTTTGTTTCTATGGTAACGAATGTTACATGACATAAAATCCTTATGTGTCTAATACAGTATATGTTTTCAATGTTTCATGCGGGAAAACAAAATGGTCTAATGCGATATTCACAGCAATTGAGAGCAGAGGAGTTCCTTGTTTTTGCAAGGAAAGTCTGCAAAGGATATTCATGGTGATATGTTGGAGACATTTGGGGATCAATGCCCTTCATATTCCTCAGTTAAGAACTGGGTTGCCAAATTAAAACGGGCCACTTCAGCACCAAATTTGAGGAATATCCTGGATGACTGAGAGTGGTTATTGCTCTGGAGATTGTCGATGCTGTACACAACCTCATACTGGAGAATCGACAAATTTCAGCTAAACCAATAGCAGACATCATGGGGATTTCATGTGAACATGTTTGTGTCATTACCCATGAACATTTGGACATGAGGAAGCTATCTTCAAAGTGGGTCCCCAAATGTTTGACAACAGATCAGAGAAGCACATACCTCCCAACCATCCCGGATTCTGCGGGACTTGCACGATTTATCAGGGCTGTCCCGCACTCCCGCGGCTCACAGCTGATGTCCCGGCTCCTCCCCTCAGTGGAGTGAATAAATTAAATTAAATTATCATCGGCTCTGGATTTTTGGGGCGGCCGGGACTCGAACTCATGGAACTGTGAGTTCATTGTTTCAAAGGCAGCAGCTTTACCACTGAGCCACTGCCTGTATTGAAAGCAATAGGAAGATTTTGTTATCTTGACCTCTATACTGCAGGTGAGACACCAGAAGCAGATTATTCAGCTGCAAAGATGGATGGAGGGATGGATGAATGGAGAGATAGAGGGAGGGATAGAGGGAGGGATGAATGGAGAGATAGAGGGATGGATGATAGAGGGATGAATGGAGGGATAGAGGGAGGGATGAATAGAGGGATAGAGGCAGGGATGGATGGATGATAGAGGGATGAATGGAGGGATGAATGGAGGGATAGAGGGAGGGATGGATGGATGATAGAGGGATGAATGGAGGGATAGAGGGATGAATGGAGGGATAGAGGGAGGGATGAATAGAGGGATAGAGGCAGGGATGGATGGATGATAGAGGGATGAATGGAGGGATAGAGGGAGGGATGGATGATAGAGGGATGAATGGAGGGATAGAGGGAGGGATTAATGGAGGGATAGAGGGAGGGATTAATGGAGGGATAGAGGCAGGGATGGATGGATGATAGAGGGATGAATGGAGGGATAGAGGGATGAAAGGAGGGATAGAGGGAGGGATGGATGGATGATAGAGGGATGAATGGAGAGATAGAGGGAGGGATGGATGATAGAGGGATGAATGGAGGGATGAATGGAGGGATAGAAGGAGGGATGAATGGAGGGATAGAGGGATGAAAGGAGGGATAGAGGGAGGGATGGATGGATGATAGAGGGATGAATGGAGGGATAGAGGGAGGGATGGATGGATGATAGAGGGATGAATGGAGGGATAGAGGGAGGGATTAATGGAGGGATAGAGGCAGGGATGGATGGATGATAGAGGGATGAATGGAGGGATAGAGGGATGAAAGGAGGGATAGAGGGAGGGATGGATGGATGATAGAGGGATGAATGGAGAGATAGAGGGAGGGATGGATGATAGAGGGATGAATGGAGGGATGAATGGAGGGATAGAAGGAGGGATGAATGGAGGGATAGAGGGATGAAAGGAGGGATAGAGGGAGGGATGGATGGATGATAGAGGGATGAATGGAGGGATAGAGGGATGGATGGATGATAGAGGGATGAATGGAGGGATGAATGGAGGGATAGAAGGAGGGATGAAAGGAGGGATAGAGGGAGGGATGGATGGATGATAGAGGGATGAATGGAGGGATAGAGGGATGGATGCATGGATGATAGAGGGATGAATAGAGGGATGGATGGATGATAGAGGGATGAATGGAGGGATAGAGGGAGGGATGGATGGATGATAGAGGGATGAATGGAGGGATAGAGGGAGGGATGAATGGAGGGATAGAGGCAGGGATGGATGGATGATAGAGGGATCAATGGAAAGATAGAGGGAGGGATGGATGATAGAGGGATGAATGGAGGAATGAATGGAGGGATAGAAGGAGGGATGAATGGAGGGATAGAGGGATGAAAGGAGGGATAGAGGGAGGGATGGATGGATGATAGAGGGATGAATGGAGAGATAGAGGGAGGGATGGATGAATGGAGGGATGAATGGAGGGATAGAAGGAGGGATGAATGGAGGGATAGAGGGATGAAAGGAGGGATAGAGGGAGGGATGGATGGATGATAGAGGGATGAATGGAGAGATAGAGGGAGGGATGGATGCATGGATGATAGAGGGATGAATAGAGGGATGGATGGATGATAGAGGGATGAATGGAGGGATAGAGGGAGGGATGGATGGATGATAGAGGGATGAATGGAGGGATAGAGGCAGGGATGGATGGATGATAGAGGGATGAATGGAGAGATAGAGGGAGGGATGGATGATAGAGGGATGAATGGAGGGATGAATGGAGGGATAGAAGGAGGGATGAATGGAGGGATAGAGGGATGAAAGGAGGGATAGAGGGAGGGATGGATGGATGATAGAGGGATGAATGGAGGGATAGAGGGATGAAAGGAGGGATAGAGGGAGGGATGGATGGATGATAGAGGGATGAATGGAGGGATAGAGGGATAGATGGATGATAGAGGGATGAATGGAGGGATAGAAGGAGGGATGAATGGAGGGATAGAGGGATGAAAGGAGGGATAGAGGGAGGGATGGATGGATGATAGAGGGATGAATGGAGGGATGAATGGAGGGATAGAGGGAGGGATGGATGCATGGATGATAGAGGGATGAATAGAGGGATGGATGGATGGATGATAGAGGGATGAATGGAGGGATAGAGGGAGGGATGGATGGATGATAGAGGGATGAATGGAGGGATAGAGGGAGGGATGAATGGAGGGATAGAGGCAGGGATGGATGGATGATAGAGGGATGAATGGAGGGATAGAGGGATGAAAGGAGGGATAGAGGGAGGGATGGATGGATGATAGAGGGATGAATGGAGAGATAGAGGGAGGGATGGATGATAGAGGGATGAATGGAGGGATGAATGGAGGGATAGAAGGAGGGATGAATGGAGGGATAGAGGGATGAAAGGAGGGACAGAGGGAGGGATGGATGGATGATAGAGGGATGAATGGAGGGATGAATGGAGGGATAGAGGGAGGGATGGATGCATGGATGATAGAGGGATGAATGGAGGGATAGAGGGATGGATGGATGGATAATAGAGGGATGAATGGAGGGATAGAGGGAGGGATGGATGAATGGAGGGATAGAGGGAGGGATGGATGGATGATAGAGGGATGAATGGAGGGATAGAGGGAGGGATGGATGATAGAGGCATGATAGAGGGATGAATGGAGGGATAGAGGGATGAAAGGAGGGATAGAGGGAGGGATGGATGGATGATAGAGGGATGAATGGAGGGATAGAGGGAGGGATGGATGATAGAGGGATGAATGGAGGGATGACTGGAGGGATAGAAGGAGGGATGAATGGAGGTATAGAGGGATGAAAGGAGGGATAGAGGGAGGGATGGATGGATGATAGAGGGATGAATGGAGGGATGAATGGAGGGATAGAGGGAGGGATGGATGCATGGATGATAGAGGGATGAATAGAGGGATGGATGGATGGATGATAGAGGGATGAATGGAGGGATAGAGGGATGGATGGATGGATGATAGAGGGATGAATGGAGGGATAGAGGGAGGGATGAATGCAGGGATAGAGGGAGGGATGGATGGATGATAGAGGGATGAATGGAGGGATGAATGGAGGGATAGAAGGAGGGATGAAAGGAGGGATAGAGGGAGGGATGGATGGATGATAGAGGGATGAATGGAGGGATACAGGGAGGGATGGATGGATGATAGAGGGATAGAAGGAGAGATGAATGGAGGGATAGAGGGAGGGATGGATGCATGGATGATAGAGGGATGAATAGAGGGATGGATGGATGGATGATAGAGGGATGAATGGAGGGATAGAGGGAGGGATGGATGGATGATAGAGGGATGAATGGAGGGATAGAGGGAGGGATGAATGGAGGGATAGAGGCAGGGATGGATGGATGATAGAGGGATGAATGGTGGGATGAATGGAGGGATAGAGGGAGGGATGGATGGATGATAGAGGGATGAATGGAGGGATAGAGGGATGAAAGGAGGGATAGAGGGATGGATGGATGATAGAGGGATGAATGGAGGGATAGAGGGAGGGATGGATGATAGAGGGATGAATGGAGGGATGAATGGAGGGATAGAAGGAGGGATGAATGGAGGGATAGAGGGATGAAAGGAGGGATAGAGGGAGGGATGGATGGATGATAGAGGGATGAATGGAGGGATAGAGGGAGGGATGGATGGATGATAGAGGGATGAATGGAGGGATAGAGGGAGGGATTAATGGAGGGATAGAGGCAGGGATGGATGGATGATAGAGGGATGAATGGAGGGATAGAGGGATGAAAGGAGGGATAGAGGGAGGGATGGATGGATGATAGAGGGATGAATGGAGAGATAGAGGGAGGGATGGATGATAGAGGGATGAATGGAGGGATAGAAGGAGGGATGAATGGAGGGATAGAGGGATGAAAGGAGGGATAGAGGGAGGGATGGATGGATGATAGAGGGATGAATGGAGGGATAGAGGGATGGATGGATGATAGAGGGATGAATGGAGGGATGAATGGAGGGATAGAAGGAGGGATGAAAGGAGGGATAGAGGGAGGGATGGATGGATGATAGAGGGATGAATGGAGGGATAGAGGGATGGATGCATGGATGATAGAGGGATGAATAGAGGGATGGATGGATGGATGATAGAGGGATGAATGGAGGGATAGAGGGAGGGATGGATGGATGATAGAGGGATGAATGGAGGGATAGAGGGATGGATGGATGGATAATAGAGGGATGAATGGAGGGATAGAGGGAGGGATGGATGAATGGAGGGATAGAGGGAGGGATGGATGGATGATAGAGGGATGAATGGAGGGATAGAGGGAGGGATGGATGATAGAGGCATGATAGAGGGATGAATGGAGGGATAGAGGGATGAAAGGAGGGATAGAGGGAGGGATGGATGGATGATAGAGGGATGAATGGAGGGATAGAGGGAGGGATGGATGATAGAGGGATGAATGGAGGGATGACTGGAGGGATAGAAGGAGGGATGAATGGAGGTATAGAGGGATGAAAGGAGGGATAGAGGGAGGGATGGATGGATGATAGAGGGATGAATGGAGGGATGAATGGAGGGATAGAGGGAGGGATGGATGCATGGATGATAGAGGGATGAATAGAGGGATGGATGGATGGATGATAGAGGGATGAATGGAGGGATAGAGGGATGGATGGATGGATGATAGAGGGATGAATGGAGGGATAGAGGGAGGGATGAATGCAGGGATAGAGGGAGGGATGGATGGATGATAGAGGGATGAATGGAGGGATGAATGGAGGGATAGAAGGAGGGATGAAAGGAGGGATAGAGGGAGGGATGGATGGATGATAGAGGGATGAATGGAGGGATACAGGGAGGGATGGATGGATGATAGAGGGATAGAAGGAGAGATGAATGGAGGGATAGAGGGAGGGATGGATGCATGGATGATAGAGGGATGAATAGAGGGATGGATGGATGGATGATAGAGGGATGAATGGAGGGATAGAGGGAGGGATGGATGGATGATAGAGGGATGAATGGAGGGATAGAGGGAGGGATGAATGGAGGGATAGAGGCAGGGATGGATGGATGATAGAGGGATGAATGGTGGGATGAATGGAGGGATAGAGGGAGGGATGGATGGATGATAGAGGGATGAATGGAGGGATAGAGGGATGAAAGGAGGGATAGAGGGATGGATGGATGATAGAGGGATGAATGGAGGGATAGAGGGAGGGATGGATGATAGAGGGATGAATGGAGGGATGAATGGAGGGATAGAAGGAGGGATGAATGGAGGGATAGAGGGATGAAAGGAGGGATAGAGGGAGGGATGGATGGATGATAGAGGGATGAATGGAGGGATAGAGGGAGGGATGGATGGATGATAGAGGGATGAATGGAGGGATAGAGGGAGGGATTAATGGAGGGATAGAGGCAGGGATGGATGGATGATAGAGGGATGAATGGAGGGATAGAGGGATGAAAGGAGGGATAGAGGGAGGGATGGATGGATGATAGAGGGATGAATGGAGAGATAGAGGGAGGGATGGATGATAGAGGGATGAATGGAGGGATAGAAGGAGGGATGAATGGAGGGATAGAGGGATGAAAGGAGGGATAGAGGGAGGGATGGATGGATGATAGAGGGATGAATGGAGGGATAGAGGGATGGATGGATGATAGAGGGATGAATGGAGGGATGAATGGAGGGATAGAAGGAGGGATGAAAGGAGGGATAGAGGGAGGGATGGATGGATGATAGAGGGATGAATGGAGGGATAGAGGGATGGATGCATGGATGATAGAGGGATGAATAGAGGGATGGATGGATGGATGATAGAGGGATGAATGGAGGGATAGAGGGAGGGATGGATGGATGATAGAGGGATGAATGGAGGGATAGAGGGAGGGATGAATGGAGGGATAGAGGCAGGGATGGATGGATGATAGAGGGATGAATGGAAAGATAGAGGGAGGGATGGATGATAGAGGGATGAATGGAGGGATGAATGGAGGGATAGAAGGAGGGATGAATGGAGGGATAGAGGGATGAAAGGAGGGATAGAGGGAGGGATGGATGGATGATAGAGGGATGAATGGAGAGATAGAGGGAGGGATGGATGATAGAGGGATGAATGGAGGGATGAATGGAGGGATAGAAGGAGGGATGAATGGAGGGATAGAGGGATGAAAGGAGGGATAGAGGGAGGGATGGATGGATGATAGAGGGATGAATGGAGAGATAGAGGGAGGGATGGATGCATGGATGATAGAGGGATGAATAGAGGGATGGATGGATGATAGAGGGATGAATGGAGGGATAGAGGGAGGGATGGATGGATGATAGAGGGATGAATGGAGGGATAGAGGCAGGGATGGATGGATGATAGAGGGATGAATGGAGAGATAGAGGGAGGGATGGATGATAGAGGGATGAATGGAGGGATGAATGGAGGGATAGAAGGAGGGATGAATGGAGGGATAGAGGGATGAAAGGAGGGATAGAGGGAGGGATGGATGGATGATAGAGGGATGAATGGAGAGATAGAGGGAGGGATGGATGATAGAGGGATGAATGGAGGGATGAATGGAGGGATAGAAGGAGGGATGAATGGAGGGATAGAGGGATGAAAGGAGGGATAGAGGGATGGATGGATGATAGAGGGATGAATGGAGGGATAGAGGGATGAAAGGAGGGATAGAGGGAGGGATGGATGGATGATAGAGGGATGAATGGAGGGATAGAGGGATAGATGGATGATAGAGGGATGAATGGAGGGATAGAAGGAGGGATGAATGGAGGGATAGAGGGATGAAAGGAGGGATAGAGGGAGGGATGGATGGATGATAGAGGGATGAATGGAGGGATGAATGGAGGGATAGAGGGAGGGATGGATGCATGGATGATAGAGGGATGAATAGAGGGATGGATGGATGGATGATAGAGGGATGAATGGAGGGATAGAGGGAGGGATGGATGGATGATAGAGGGATGAATGGAGGGATAGAGGGAGGGATGAATGGAGGGATAGAGGCAGGGATGGATGGATGATAGAGGGATGAATGGAGGGATAGAGGGATGAAAGGAGGGATAGAGGGAGGGATGGATGGATGATAGAGGGATGAATGGAGAGATAGAGGGAGGGATGGATGATAGAGGGATGAATGGAGGGATGAATGGAGGGATAGAAGGAGGGATGAATGGAGGGATAGAGGGATGAAAGGAGGGACAGAGGGAGGGATGGATGGATGATAGAGGGATGAATGGAGGGATGAATGGAGGGATAGAGGGAGGGATGGATGCATGGATGATAGAGGGATGAATGGAGGGATAGAGGGATGGATGGATGGATGATAGAGGGATGAATGGAGGGATAGAGGGAGCGATGGATGAATGGAGGGATAGAGGGAGGGATGGATGGATGATAGAGGGATGAATGGAGGGATAGAGGGAGGGATGGATGATAGAGGCATGATAGAGGGATGAATGGAGGGATAGAGGGATGAAAGGAGGGATAGAGGGAGGGATGGATGGATGATAGAGGGATGAATGGAGGGATAGAGGGAGGGATGGATGATAGAGGGATGAATGGAGGGATGACTGGAGGGATAGAAGGAGGGATGAATGGAGGTATAGAGGGATGAAAGGAGGGATAGAGGGAGGGATGGATGGATGATAGAGGGATGAATGGAGGGATGAATGGAGGGATAGAGGGAGGGATGGATGCATGGATGATAGAGGGATGAATAGAGGGATGGATGGATGGATGATAGAGGGATGAATGGAGGGATAGAGGGATGGATGGATGGATGATAGAGGGATGAATGGAGGGATAGAGGGAGGGATGAATGCAGGGATAGAGGGAGGGATGGATGGATGATAGAGGGATGAATGGAGGGATGAATGGAGGGATAGAAGGAGGGATGAAAGGAGGGATAGAGGGAGGGATGGATGGATGATAGAGGGATGAATGGAGGGATACAGGGAGGGATGGATGGATGATAGAGGGATAGAAGGAGAGATGAATGGAGAGATAGAGGGAGGGATGGATGCATGGATGATAGAGGGATGAATAGAGGGATGGATGGATGGATGATAGAGGGATGAATGGAGGGATAGAGGGAGGGATGGATGGATGATAGAGGGATGAATGGAGGGATAGAGGGAGGGATGAATGGAGGGATAGAGGCAGGGATGGATGGATGATAGAGGGATGAATGGTGGGATGAATGGAGGGATAGAGGGAGGGATGGATGGATGATAGAGGGATGAATGGAGGGATAGAGGGATGAAAGGAGGGATAGAGGGATGGATGGATGATAGAGGGATGAATGGAGGGATAGAGGGAGGGATGGATGATAGAGGGATGAATGGAGGGATAGAAGGAGGGATGAAAGGAGGGATAGAGGGAGGGATGGATGGATGATAGAGGGATGAATGGAGGGATGAATGGAGGGATAGAGGGAGGGATGGATGCATGGATGATAGAGGGATGAATGGAGGGATAGAGGGATGGATGGATGTATGATAGAGGGAAGAATGGAGGGATAGAGGGAGGGATGGATGGATGATAGAGGGATGAATGGAGGGATAGAGGGAGGGATGAATGGAGGGATAGAGGCAGGGATGGATGGATGATAGAGGGATGAATGGAGGGATAGAAGGAGGGATGAATGGAGGGATAGAGGGATGAAAGGAGTGATAGAGGGAGGGATGGATGGATGATAGAGGGATGAATGGAGGGATGAATGTGTTGCGGGCGGGGAGGAGGGTGTCAGCACACTACGCTCACCCCTTCTGCTCGGGTCCGGCGGCTGCTGCTCAATGGTGGCTCGAGCGGTGGGCCGGATCCCGGGGGTTTCTCGAGCGGCACTCCTCGCCCGTGAGTGAAAGGGGTTTGTTGGGTGTGGGGATTGTTTATTGTCCGTGACGCCACCCACGGTTGTGGTGATTTCACCACCACTGCTCAATACGGGGCTCCCGGGGGTGGTGATGCGGAGCAGCCAGGTGTTGTGTTGCCCCTCCGTGGGTAGGGGTGGTGATCCCGGGGCCCGGTGATGGCTAGGGAGGTGCAGGGCCTGGTGGGCGCAGGGGCGCGGGGGCAGCGCTGTGCCTTGCGGCACTGTGGTACTCACTCAGCCTGAGACGTTGACACAGTTTTTACGGTAAACCAAACGGCTGGTAAGACGGTCCCACGGACGGCTGCGATTGCTCTCCCAGTAGGTGACAGTGATGTCCCTCTTCCTTGCACCTTTGTTTACTTGTTGGTTGCGATGGGTCGCCACCGGTAACCCGCTCCCCGGCTTCAAGCTGGACCGGAGGAGCTCTACTCTTTGCCCGCAGGCGCTGGCCCTAAGAAACTGGTGCCTTGGCGGTGGCGGTGTCTCTCTTACACTGGCTGGGCTGTTGCCTTCAATCGGGACTTGGTTGTTGGGGGATCTACGTCCCCTTCACTGACGGATTCGGCAAATTTGGCGACTCCTAGCCTTGCCGGGGTCTGAGAGGCCCCTGCCCTGGTGCTGACTGTCCTTCGGAACACTGCTCCAGACCGCCGGGCACACAGCCTCCGGGGTCCTTCCAGGAACTTCCAAACGGTCCCCCTCCAGACAGTCACCGCCGTTGCTGACCTTGCTGACCTGTCCTGCACACAGCTGGACTACTTCAGGCTTTTCTCTCTCTGTCACCACTCTTGCTTTCCTCCTTTACCACTTTCCTTCCTTCACTTTCACTTAGTTGTTTACTCCTTTCTAGCCCTCAGCTAGACTTCAACTCTTGCCCTGCCTGGGCTCAACTCCTCACTTCATCTGCCCCTAGCTGGACTGCCTGGTTTCTTCTTGCCTCCAGAGCTGTGAACTCCTCGGTGGGCGGAGCCAACCGCCTGGCCCACCCCCTGGTGTGAATCATCAGCCTCTGGAGGAAGGCAACAAGGATTTTTGGTTCAGCTTAGGTGTTCCTAACTGGGATGTAGGGTGTGGTGGTGTGTGACCTGTGTCCCCTGGCTTGCCCAGGGCGACACATTCCCCCTTAGCAAAACGCAGACCGTCCGCGGGCTGCCGTCCAACACCGGTTTTATTTTTCTGCAAAAGATAACATGGTAATTCAAACAAAAATACATTTTTAATAACTCTTCCCTTACGGGAGGCACATTTTACTTTAACGTTGCATAACGGTTTACAGTTACGGTTTCCGCTCTCTCCCACCCAAGTAACCTGGCCCTGATGCTGCCCCTAAAGCCCAGGCAGCACCCTTTGACCCACAGTCCAGCACACGGTACCCGAGCGGGATCTGTCCTTTCCCTCCAGAGGGTAGCCACCGGTTCCTTTGGTGGCTGGGCCCTAGCCTGCTCTGCTCAGGGCCCTCCCTCCAACCTGCCTCTCCGGAGGCGGCCTGCGGAAAACGGTAACGGTAAACAACATATTTACAAGCCACTAACGTCTGTGGTTGCCCTGCAAGTTCACGGGCTTGTCCATGGATAGTTCCCGTGCAAAACTTTTTAAACGGTCCCCACGGGGACAACGGTGCCGGCTCCGGCCGGTTGCAAATCACAAGCAAATCAGGTAACTTCTTCGGTAATCATTTTCATCATTAGCAGAACTTTCAAACTTTTCAAACAAACAAGCACTGGTGGTCCCAACGGGGACTGTGCTGCGGGCATCCGCTGCCCTACTCCGGTTCCTCTGCTAAGGCGGACCCATCCTCTGCCACCAACACATCAAACATGCACTGACATGCCTGCTGTGACAGAGGTACCCGGTACCCATTTCCACCGGTACGCGGGGTATGGTAAACCACGGGGTCTCCCACATAGCGGGAACGCTCACTTGCTCCTTCAACTGCAACAGCGGACCCGAAGCTGGGGCAGGAGTCATCATCCCTTGTTCCTGCGTCAGGCGGGTTGCCGCCAGCTGCCGCAGCCCCCTGATCTCCAGCATCCAACGCTTCAGATCCCTCGGCAGTAACGTGGCATAGCAGACCAGGCGAGTCTACACTGAGGCACCCCATAAGTAGCGGCAAGGGTGATGCATAGGCCGAGACTAGGCCGGGCCCCTCAGCCGCAGCGGCCGGTCCTGGGAGGACATAGGGACGTGGGTCACCAGTCGACTCTGCTACATCGGTTCCCTCTCCGTACATCGGGACGGCTGTAATCAGCATCTCCACCTCGTTGGTCCACTGCTCCATCATCCGGAGGAGTTGTCCCTGCTGACGCCGGTGGAACTGAATCACCCGGGCCTTCATCCAGGCCACGGTTCCGGGCTCAGGGTCTGGCACAGTCTCTACTGGGACTTCAGGCACCACGCTGTTAAGGGGCCGTGGTTCTAGCGGTTCCCCTTGGTGCACTTCAGGGCCGTCTTGAACGTCTGCAGCCGGCTGGTCCGCCGAAGCGGCTGGGCAGGGTATCGCTACCGATGGGGCAGGTAGCGGGCCTAATGGCGGGGCGGCAGCAGCTATTACGGATAGCGGGGAGAGAGGCAGGGTGAGCGGAAGCCGGCCGGGCCCCTCAGCTCCAACGGCCGATCCCTCAGGAATACAGGGGCGTGGGTCGCTTACCCGCTCCTCCAAATCCTCTTCTGCCTCGCGTCTCCACATAGCAGCCACCACGTCCGCCATGTCGGTCTCCCACTCCTCCAGGAGGAGTTGCATATGTGCCTGCAGACGGTTACTCAGCGGGACGGTCCGGTCCCTCAACCACGTCGCCGTGCCGGGCGCGGGGGCTTCCTCGTTGGGAGTAGGGTGGTACATTTTGGCAGTCGTGCCTTCCAGGAACCCAATACTGCTGCAGAGTCCTGGCGTCCCTGCTTCTATAGCTGCAGCTACATGCGTCCAACCGCCATCGCGTCCCCCTTAGCTCTTCCCGGCCCCTCCTTTTTCGGGGCGGGGTTTTGGCCTTCGCGCCTCTACTACTCGAGAAGACGCTCGAGCGGGAACTTTTCGCGCCAAAGATGGTGGCTTCTGAAATTTTCCTGCCGGATACCTCCGGCGGTAACAAGGCGCACCTCTACCTGACGGCAGAGCGGTAAGATCCTGTTTGTGACGCCAAGTTGTCGCGGGCGGGGAGGAGGGTGTCAGCACACTACGCTCACCCCTTCTGCTCGGGTCCGGCGGCTGCTGCTCAATGGTGGCTCGAGCGGTCGGCCGGATCCCGGGGGTTTCTCGAGCGGCACTCCTCGCCCGTGAGTGAAAGGGGTTTGTTGGGTGTGGGGATTGTTTATTGTCCGTGACGCCACCCACGGTTGTGGTGATTTCACCACCGCTGCTCAATACGGGGCTCCCGGGGGTGGTGATGCGGAGCAGCCAGATGTTGTGTTGCCCCTCCGTGGGTAGGGGTGGTGATCCCGGGGCCCAGTGATGGCTAGGGAGGTGCAGGGCCTGGTGGGCGCAGGGACGCGGGGGCAGCGCTGTGCCTTGCGGCACTGTGGTACTCACTCAGCCTGAGACGTTGACACAGTTTTTACGGTAAACCAAACGGCTGGTAAGACGGTCCCACGGACGGCTGCGATTGCTCTCCCAGTAGGTGACGGTGATGTCCCTCTTCCTTGCACCTTTGTTTACTTGTTGGTTGCGATGGGTCCCCACCGGTAACCCGCTCCCCGGCTTCAAGCTGGACCGGAGGAGCTCTACTCTTTGCCTGCAGGCGCTGGCCCTAAGAAACTGGTGCCTTGGCGGTGGCGGTGTCTCTCTTACACTGGCTGGGCTGTTGCCTTCAATCGGGACTTGGTTGTTGGGGGATCTACGTCCCCTTCACTGACGGATTCGGCAAATTTGGCGACTCCTAGCCTTGCCGGGGTCCGAGAGGCCCCTGCCCTGGTGCTGACTGTCCTTCGGAACACTGCTCCAGACCGCCGGGCACACAGCCTCCGAGGTCCTTCCAGGAACTTCCAAACGGTCCCCCTCCAGACAGTCACCGCCGTTGCTGACCTTGCTGACCTGTCCTGCACACAGCTGGACTACTTCAGGCTTTTCTCTCTCTGTCACCACTCTTGCTTTCCTCCTTTACCACTTTCCTTCCTTCACTTTCACTTAGTTGTTTACTCCTTTCTAGCCCTCAGCTAGACTTCAACTCTTGCCCTGCCTGGGCTCAACTCCTCACTTCATCTGCCCCTAGCTGGACTGCCTGGTTTCTTCCCGCCTCCAGAGCTGTGAACTCCTCGGTGGGCGGAGCCAACTGCCTGGCCCACCCCCTGGTGTGAATCATCAGCCTCTGGAGGAAGGCAACAAGGATTTTTGGTTCAGCTTAGGTGTTCCTAACTGGGATGTAGGGTGTGGTGGTGTGTGACCTGTGTCCCCTGGCTTGCCCAGGGCGACACAAATGGAGGGATAGAGGGAGGGATGGATGCATGGATGATAGAGGGATGAATGGAGGGATAGAGGGATGGATGGATGATAGAGGGAGGGATAGAGGGAGGGATGGATGGATGATAGAGGGATGAATGGAGGGATGAATGGAGGGATAGAGGGATGGATGGATGAATGGAGGGATGAATGGAGGGATAGAGGGAGGGATAGAGGGATGAATGGAGGGATGAATGGAGGGATAGAGGGACGGATAGAGGGAGGGATGGATGATAGTGGGATGGATGGATGATAGAGGGATGGATGATAGAGGGATATATAGATACACAACAGATAATAGATAGATAGAGATAGAATTATAGATAGATAGAATCATAGAGAAATAGAATCATAGATAGAGGGATAGAGATAGATAGATAAATACTGTATCTCAATGTTGGTGAAAGAGTCAGATTCATTTGTTCCCATAAAACTACTATAAAGAAATGAGGAAAAAAATACAAATACAAATTTTTTTTTTATTTTTTTATTTTTACCACCTTGGATTCAAACCAGCAACGTTCAAAACTTGTGTCCAACAGCCTCCTGGCTTTCCTAGCTGCTCTAGCTGTTGAGCCACTAGGATTGATGATGTCAGAGGGAGGATTTCACATAAATAAACCTACAATGCAGCCTCTTACACAGCAGATTACACAGGACACAGCTGCATTGTACAGAGCAGCATCTCTATGTCCTGTATTCTAGAGGGAGAGGAAAAGAGGATTTTTTTTTCTTCTAATAAAGTTACTAAAAATAATAAAAAAAAATAGAATAATGTAATTTTATTGCACTTTTTTATAAAATAATAAACATCACAAATCAGCAAATAACATGGACATATTTGGTGTCCCTGTAATCGTAATGACCTGAACAACACAGCGATCAGATTATTTATGGGGATCGGTAAATGGCGGGAAAAAAAGGCGCAATTTATTTTTCTTTATTAAAACCCATAAAAAATGTAATAAAAATGGATCACTGAGGCCGTGTTCACACATATCGTAAATGCTGCATTTTTTCTGCAGGTGTCCGCGCCACGAGTGCAATAACAATGTTCTCTGATTATTGCGTGTTTGCGGTATTTTTTATACATTGTCCCCCTTATTTGATACATGTTTGTTGCTGATGTGAATCCTGAAGCTTATAAAGAAAGAAACACCAAATCCGCACAGTTCAGCGGCGTCTTTCCACGCACCAGGAGCGGAGATTTCAGGACGTCTCATCCACTTTGCTTGGACAATTAGTCCATATTCACATGTAGTGTAAATGCTGCATTTTTTTCTGCTGTTTCTTTGCACATTTATTCTGCTGTGTTTAATTGTCCAAGTAAAGTGGATGTGATTCCATGAAAAGACGCTGCTGAATTCTGCGGTTTTCGGGTTGGGGTTGGGGGGTTCTCTGGAGGTTTCTATGTGGAGCTTAAAAAAATGCAGGAAAAAACTTCTCTGTATGATAAAAACACTTAAAAACGCAGATTCACATCTGAACCAAAAACGCATTAAATAATGGAGAAAAGGCAGAAAAAATGCAGCAAAAATGGAAAAAACAGAGAAGATTGTTATTGTGTAGTTTGGTGCCGACAGAAGCAAAAAGAAACAGAATTTATGCAACGTGTGAACACGGATTGATAGGCACAAATAAGCAACATGTCATATAGTGACACAGAAATATAAAAAAATTCTGACTGCTATGAATATGAATGAACAGTGTGGGACATCTGCTGAATGACCCTTACTGCCAAATGGGTGTGGCTAGGGGTGTGGCTAGGGGCGTGGCGCGCCACATACTTTGTCCCTCTTTCCTTTCTTGAAAAGTTGGGAGGTATGGAAGCATGCGAGTTAAAACTTCCCGATCCATTTGTCAGTGTTTCCGGACTGATAAGGACTGATAAGGACTTCCTGGATCGACTGGTCACTATGGATGAGACCTGGATTTATTTGTATGACCCTGAACACAAGGAGCAGTCAAAAGAGTGGAGGCACAGTGGTTCTCCTCGTCCAAAGAAGTTCAGGGTGCAAAAATCAGCCACTAAGGTGATGGCGTCTGTGTTCTGGGATAAGGAGGGCGTGCTGCTAGTTGATTACCTTCAAAAGAGTTCCACCATCAATGCAAGGTATTACATTGAACTCTTGGATCAATTGAAGGCAGCTCTGAATGCCAAAAGGCGTGGCAAGCTGTCCAAAGGAATCTTGTTCCTGCAAGACGACGCCTCCGCTCACACTGCACAAGCGACCACAGCAAAACTGTTAGGCTTTGTCCGCACGTTGCACATGTCAATTGTTTTTGCCATTTGGGTTTTGCACTGCAAAGCTGAGTTTTTGACCAAAGTTCTGCAACAAAAAGGCTGGAGTTTGAACTGCATAGTGCGGACAAGAAACCCAAATTCCCATAGACTTTGCTTGAAAAGCAGAACACAACCATTTTGGCATTAAACGCTGCAGTCGAAAAAGCAGCAAAAAAGCAGGTAAAAAGCAGGTAAAAAGCAACGTGCGGACATAGCCTTAGAGCTGGTTGATCACCCACCTTATTCACCAAATCTATAGCTCCCTCCGACTATCTTCTGTTTCTAAACCTGAAGAAACACCTCAAGGGTACCAAATTTCACACCATTTCTGATGCCATGGCTGCTATGGATGCCTGGTTTGAGTCACAACAAAATCCTTCTTTTTGCTAGGCTTACAGAACTGGAAATACTGATATAAGAAGTGTGTTGACATCAATGGCGAGTATGTGGAAAAGGGTAAGCACACACAGCGAGTAATACAGAGCGATTGGAATGCGATAAAAAAAGTCACATTCCACTTGGACCAATATTACGCTATGGGGTCACTCCCATGAGCGATTTTTTTTTTTTCTCAGCTCTAATCGGACCGAGAAAACAATCGCAGCATGCTGCGGGTGGAATGTGATCCTGTTTCACTTGCACCCATTCAAGTCTATGGGGGCGAGAGAAACATCACACTGCACTCGCATTACAGTGGAGTGCAATGCGATTCTCACATCAGCCGGCAACGGAGGAGATGGGGAGATAAATCCCTCCCTCTCCTCCGCAGCGCTAGCCCTACCCTCAGCAGCTGTGGTCTGATTGCAGGATCGGCCACAGTCGCATGACACTCGGCTCCCTCTGTGCTGCGAGCATGAGTAGAGTGTCATGCGAGCACTCGCACTATTCCCCTTGTTGTCTCAGCCATAAACGTAAAGTTTCATCATCCTATCTCGTTTCTTTCTGGGTAAAGCCAAAGACTTATCAGCAGCCCCTCGTATTTATATCCCCATGCTTCATGGTTGGGACGGTATTCTTGGAGTTGTACTCATCCATCTTCTTCCCCCAAACATGGCGAGTAGAGTTAATACCAAAAAGTTCTACTTGGACTCATCTGATCTTCTCTCATGTCTCCTCTGGATCATCCTGATGGTCATTGGTGAACTTAAAATGGGCATGGACATGTGATTTCAAGTGCAAAGAGACCTGTTTGTGCAGGATTTTAATCCATGATGGCATGGTGTGTCTTGAGTGTGTGTAATCTTTGAGACTGTGGTCCCAGCTATCTTCAGGTCATTGACCAGGTCCTCCCGTGTAGTTCTGGGCTTATTCTTTACCTTTCTCAGAATCATTTGTGGCGCCCCAGAGGCTCTGGTCGCCACAGGGTGCTGCAGCTCAGTTAAGGCGCAGTATCTGTGCCGCCCTCACGCCCGCAGCAGCCGGGCTGCTCGGATCCGGACCCGCTGTGTGGCTTGAGGGATCCTCCGGACCCGGGGGTCACGCGGACACGCCGAATGAAAAGGGGGACGTAGTTGTACGGCCTTGGTCGTATTCGGTTCGTGATGCTACCCACGGTGTGTGGTGAAGTGGGACACCACCGCTGCTGTTGTGGGATACCCGGGGGAGATGTAGTGGCAGCCGGATGTTAACCCCTCCGTGGGTAGGGATGGTTGCCCCGGGGCCCAGTGTCTCTGTGCAGAGTATGGCGATGGCAGGCGCTCGCGCGCCCGGACGTACCAGGGGATGTTTGGTTACTCACAATCAAATGAATCACATGATTATTTTGGTAAACCAAGGTGCTGGTGGCCAGCCGCCACCGTCCGGTTGTACTGTGGTCCCCCACCCGGGCTGGTGGTCGCCGTCTTTTCCTCTGCACTAGTTGTGGTTGTTTGCTAAGCTTTCTGTGTGCCTGAGGAGCTGTGCCCACTGACGCTGACCCATGGGATCCGTGGGCCCTGGCGGTTGCCCTATTCCTCTCTGTAGGTGGTTGTCTGCTTTTGGGACTTTGGTTGGGACAGGACCTGTAATCCTGCCCTCAATTGGTTGATTAGCTAGGCCGTTGGTTCCGGTCCTGGCTTCAGGGTCCGAGTACCCCCTCTGTGCACGGTTTCCGGTTGGGTCTCCGGTGTCGGTACCGGCGGGCTCCAACCCTGTCCCGGTCTTCCTCTGATCTGCAGAGCCGTCTTCCCGTCTCCTGCTAACGGAGACCACCGTCTGCCACCTAGCCAAGGTACCAGGGCTCCAACCCTGGCACTGTTCAACTTTAACTTCTCCTCTGCTGGAACTAAGCCTAGCTCCAGCCTCCACTCCTCTCAACTTGAACTCCAACTTTAATGTGAAGCTTAACTACTTGTTTTACTGCCCCGGGCTGTCTAGACCCCTAGGTGGGCGTTTCCTAACCGCCTGGTCCCGCCCACTGGTTTGCCTGTCTTGCCCTGTGGGGGTGACTAGAGTTTCAGGTCGGCTGTATGTGACCTAGGTGAGGGAAGGTGTTATGCGGGGGCCTAGTGTGTGACTACCTGGTTTTTCCAGGGCGTCACATTCCCCCTTGGTTTTATACAGGCCGTCCGCGGGCTGTCCAACCACCAACATTTATTTAACAGTAACTGAAAATAGAAAAAGGAACAGTTTACAGGTATACTAACATTGAATACATTGGTTTCTTTCTTTCCTTACGGGAGGCACATTGCTTAAACGTTACACATTTAAAACTGGGACGGGATGGACCGGGTCCTTCCCACCTCACCCCCACCCAAAACAACGTGCCCCCTGGTGCTATCGCTAAGCACTGATGCGCACCCCTTGCCCAAGTCCAGGACAGGTCCGGGTGTTGCCCTTAAAAAGTTCCTTACCCGGCAGTCTATCTCAAGGGCCCCACGTCCAGGGGACCCCTGGCCCGGAGGGTAGTCACCGGTTTTGGTGGTGACTGGGCCTCAGCCTGTTAGGGTGAACTCTTACAAATGTCCACAAGTTGCCTACTGCCTGATTCTAATTGGTGTTCATCGAGTGCATGCTTGAAAAATGAGATCAGACACACTGTCGGATATTCATCCTTCCTTGACCAAAGTCGGCCCAGACTCTGCCTGATTTATTCAAGGGCATGCCTTTATATAACCTAGGAAAGGGGCATGGTCGGCTCTACAGTGAGCATACTTGGATGTGTCCATTGGTCAGTGGGTTGAACAATGTGTTAGTCCATGAGCTGATTGGTGGGCGTCATCGTAAGCGGGTCTATGACGTCATTGGATGGATCCATGGTGATGGTGATGGGAGGGATGTAATCTGGTGAATCAATGCTGATGGTACAGTCTGCGATGTCATTGGGAGCCATCTTGGGTTCCTCTGAAGAGTGACTGGCTTAAGTATAGAGAATTGATTTAATTGAACACACTTCTCAGGCTATGTGCCCATGCTGCGGATTTTGCGCGGATTTTGCCGCGGATTTGCCGCGGATTTCCCGAAAATCTGCAGCAGCGGCACTTCCAAGCCATTTCAATGGCATTTTGGAAATGCTGTGTCCATGCTGCGGATTTTTCCGCTGCGGATTTGCCGCTGATTTTGATCCGGAAAAATCTGCAGCATGTCAATTGTTTGGTGCAGATTTGGTGCGGATTTTTGGTTTTGAATGGGGAAAAAAAAATCTGCATCAAAATACGCGGCAAATCCGCGGCAAATCCGCGGGTGCGGATTTGCCGCGAAAGTCGCGGATTTTCAGGCAGAAAAATCCGCAGGTACATTCTACCGTGGACACATAGCCTTACAGTGCTCTATGTCCAGAGGTTAATTAAGTATTTCATCTTATGGCTCTCTCCAACAGTCCCCCCTAAATACTTTATTAACCTTCTGACCCTACCGTGGTCCTCTAACACATCAGCTCTAATGCTTTAACTGCAACTTTTTTCATTTTGCTATCTACTATACAAGAAATGCTAAGCCTTTGCCCCCACTGGTACAGACTGTTGATCAAAGAGTTTATCACATCCAACACACACAGTTCACAGAGCCATAGGTAACGTCCCAGTCCTTAGAACAGATTATTTAATGCTGAAGAGCTCACCCAGATTTTCAGATTAATCGATTAGAAAGAGTAAGGCAATTGTAAGAATAAGCTTCTTAAGGTCCAGTCACACTAAACAACTTACCAGCGATCCCAACAACGATAGGGATCGCTGGTAAGTTGCTAGGAGGTTGCTGGTGAGATGTCACACTGCGACGCTCCAGCGATCCCACCAGCAACCTGACCTGGCAGGGATCGCTGGAGCGTCGCTACACGAGTTGCTGGTGAGCTCACCAGCAACCAGTGACCAGCCCCCAGCGCCGCGTGGAAGATGCTGCGTTTGGTAACTAAGGTAAATATCGGGTAACCAACCCGATATTTACCTTGGTTACCAGCGCACGCACCTACACGTGCAGAGAGCAGGGAGCAGCGCACACTGAGCACTGGCTCCCTGCTCTCCTAGTTACAGCACCCATCGGGTTAATTACCCGATGTGTGCTGCAGCTAAATGTGCACAGAGCAGGGAGCAACGCACAATGCTTAGCGCTGACTCCCTGCTCTCCTAGCTACAGCACACATCGGGTTAATTAACACGATGTGTCCTGCAGCTACATGTGCACAGAGCAGGAGCCGGCACTGACAGTGAGAGCGGCGGAGGCTGGTAACAAAGGTAAATATCGGGTAACCAAGGACAGGGCTTCTTGGTTACCCGATGTTTACTGTGGTTACCAGCCTCCGCAGAAGCCGGCTCCTGCTGCCTGCACATTTAGTTGTTGCTGTCTCGCTGTCACACACAGCGATCTGTGCTTCACAGCGGGACAGCAACAACTAAAAAATGGCCCAGGACATTCAGCAACAACCAACGACCTCACAGCAGGGGCCAGGTTGTTGCTGGATGTCACACACAGCGACATCACTAGCAACATCGCTGCTACGTCACAAACGTTGTTCGTTAGCAGCGATGTTGCTAGCGATGTTGCTTAGTGTGACGGGGCCTTTACTGTTATGCTGCAGCTTTTAGCGTTACTGTTTCTGAAAGACTGATTCTCAGTCAACATCTGAGTGCTATCCGCGTCCTTGAGACTTTTCTACCTGAATACACCTAATTGTATCACAACTCGGTGGACAGCCAAAGTTAATACATGTTGACCTGCGTAAAATTGGTATGCTTGAGGGTCTACTTACTCTCCTAGTGGAAATGGCAGGTACATCGACTGCAGGAATCTCTGATTCCATTATGACGGGTGGTTCTTCTGCTCTAGGCGTTTCAATGGGTCGTGGAAAAGTTATCATCGGTATCAAGTATACACCATCTACTTGTGGCCAATCTGCAGGAAGTTTTCCTAAAATTGTCTTGACTATTCTTTATTTCTCTTCTTTTCTCTGAATAGGAACTCTCTCTACTGGTTGCAGCTGTTGAGGGTATTTCTTTAACCCTTTCAGCCCCCGGGCACTTTCCGTTTTTGCGCTTTTGTTTTTTGCTCCCCTTCTTCCGAGAGCCGCAACTTTTTTATTTTTCCGGCAATCTTGCCATATGAGGGCTTGTTTTTTGCGGGACAAGTTGTACTTTTAAATTACCATATAGTGTACTGGAAATCAGCAAAAAAATTCCAAGTGTGGAAAAACTACAAAAAAATTGTGATTGCACAATAGTTTTTGGGATGTTTTATTCACGGTGTTCACTATATGGTAAAAATTATGTGTGGGTATGATGCCTGAGGTCGGTGCGAGTTTGTAGACACCAAACATGTATAGGTTTACTTGTATCTAAGGGGTTAAAAAAATTCACAAGCTTGTCCAATAAAAGTCGCGTACGTTTTGCGCCATATTCCGAAACCCGTAGTGTTCTCATTTTTTGGGATCTATAGCTCACTGATGGCTTATTTTTTGCGACTTAAGCTGACGTTTCTAATGGTACCATTTTTGCGCAGATGCTACATTTTGATCGCCTGTTATTGCATTTTGCGTAAAACTTGCGGCGACCAAAAAACGTAATTTTGCCGTTTGGAATTTTTTTGCCACTACACCGTTTACCAATCAGATTAATTGATTTTATATTTTGATAGATTGGGCATTTCTGAACGCGGCGATACCAAATATGTGTATATTTATTTACAGCGCTAGACCCAATATTGCAATGGTTCTGCAGCTAATTTTTCTAGGCAAAAAACCCTTTAATGCCTTGAAATAAATTCATATGTATAATATAGAGATACCTATATGTAAAAATTTGCGCTGAACCACAACAATGTATTGAGGAATAATGTTTTATTTTGTTTTATTCTCCACTCACACCAAAAAAATATATAAACTGTACGAAAACATCACATAACATAAAGGACAAATATACAAGTACTTGATTATGATTTAAAACAACTGAATATAAATCTCAAGAAAGGGGACCTCATCCCTACTGTACCTAAATTTACCTATAGAAAAGCAAATAATATAGGGAATTTAGTTGCACCCAGTATACAGAAAAGTATGGCCAATCGACAGATTAAAGGCAATATTGGCAGTACGAAAGGTTTTTTTCCATGTAAAAAATGTATTGTTTGTAAGAATATAAAAAGTGAAACCAGGAAAAGTTTTTTTAAAGGACAGGAAGAAATTATTATTAGGGATTTGATCACTTGCCAAACAAAGGGAGTGATGTACTGCATTCAATGTCCGTGCCAAAAAGATATATTGGGAGGACTATAAGACCCCTATGTAAAAGAATTGGGGAGCACATTAGAAATATAAAAAACAAATGTAGCAAACACCCCCTGTCCAAACATTATCTATTGGAACATGGAGGATCCTTAGTGGGATCCAAAATATGGGGCCTTCAGAAAATTATAAAGGATTGGAGGGGTGGAGACTTTATTAAAAAAAATGTCCAGAGCTGAGAGCCAGTGGATCTTTGAGCTTAATACATTAATACAATACAAAAATCGTGACCGCGCATATATACATCTCGCTGCCAGACTTTGGCAGCGAGATGTAAGGGGTTAATGCTACGGGTGGAATGCGATTCCACTCGTAACATGCAGGCACACATGTCAGCTGTTGAAAACAGCTGATATGTGCGCCGATCGCTGCATCCTGCCTGCGGCAGGGGGCGGGGCTTAGCAGCACATGCTCCATGACGGAAAGATCCGTCAAAGGTCGTTAAGGGGTTAAATGATCCCTGGACACCGTTGTTGTTATTTCACCTTTGACTTTGCTAATCAAACAGGTTTTCTGGTTGTTGAAGTTTGATGGTTGTACACTGTAGGGTTCTGCTTCCCATTGATCATCTAACTTATGCAGTCGTCTTTTTCTCCTTAAGACTAATTCACCTGGTAATAAGGGTGTTCCTTGAGCATTTTTGTTAAAGTTTGCTTCTTGTTTTTCCTTTGATTTTTCCAGGCTTCTCTCGACACATTCTTTTTCTGTATTTTCTGATACTGCTCCTTTCTTTTTACTTCCCAATCTGCATCTGAGGTATTTTCTTCAGGAACTACTATGTCCATCTTCAAATCCACCATCAATTTTCCTGGTCTTCCTCTCATAAGGTATGCAAGGGTGCAATTTGTTGGGTTTACTGGAATGTTGTTATACATGTCAACTAGATCTGGTAACTTCTCTGGCCATCTGTTCCGTTCCTCCAAGGGCAGAGTTTTTAGCAGCTCTATCACTATGTGATTCATTTTCTCACACATTCCATTAGTCTGAGGATGATAAGGCGTAGACGAATTTTCTTGCATCCGTATAATTTACAGAATTCTTGAAATAGTTCAGATTCAAAAGTCGGGCTTTGATCTGTTAATACCCGTTCTGGATATCCATGTGGTCTCCAGAAATAGGCTTGGAATATTTTTGCTGCTGTTCGAGCCATTAAGTCCTTCACTGGAGCTACTACTAGGAACCTTGAATAGTGATCCACCATGGTAAGAGCATAAGTATAACCGGATCTGCTGGGTATGAGTTTGACGGGATCAAGGACTACCAGCTCTAATGGCTGTTTGGTAATGATGGGCTGTAGTGGTGCCCTCTGACTATTACGGTCTTTCCTTCTTAATGAGCATGGTCCACAATCTCTACACCATTTCTCTATAGTAGATCTCATGCCGATCCAGTAAAATCTTTCGCGTAACAGGATCTCCAACTTCTTACATCCAAAACCTGATTGATTATGATACATATCTAACACCATTTGGGTGTCTCTTTTTGGAACCACAATTTGCCAAACCATCTCATGTGTACTACGATTAATATATCTTCTGCACAGTTTATCTTGATAGATAAATAACCTACTTCTTTCTTTCCACAATTGCTTGGCCTCTAGTGGGGAATCTTTGTCAAGTTTGAAGCTTGGTTTGGTTACTAGCTTTTTCACTAGACTCACTGCCGGATCACTATCTTGGGTTTCTTTCCAATTATAGTGAGGTAACGGGTTCAATGCTATATTCTGCTGGTATTGATAGATAACCGCCTCTGTCACTTCCCATTTTCTGTTCTTATGGAAAGCTGGGAGTTCTACTTCCTCCAAGTGATCCTCCTCTACTTCTGATCCTGGTAGATATGCCTGAGGATTCCTAGACAGGGCATCAGCATTGGCATTTTTACGGCCTGTCCGGTACTTGATGATAAAATCAAAATTTGACAATCTGGCCATCCAGCGTTGCTCCAGTGCACCGAGTTTTGCGGTGTCCAGATGCGTCAATTGGTTGTTATCCGTATAGGCGACAAATTTTGAAGCAGCCAGATAATGTTTAAACCTTTCCGTTATGGCCCAGACCAAGGCCAAAAACTCCAAATTAAAAGAACTATAATTTTCAGGGTTTCTTTCGGTGGGTCGAAGTTTCCTGCTGGCATAAGAAATTACCCTTTCTTTTCCATCTTGTACCTGAGATAATACTGCTCCTAGGCCTACATTACTTGTGTTGGTGTACAGGACAAATGGTAGGTTATAATCAGGATATGCCAATATTTCCTCACTAGTCAGAGCTGTCTTCATCCGTTGGAAGGATTCTTCTTGCTCTTTTCTCCATACCAATGACGGTTCTGACCTTCTTCGTTTAGCTTGGCCTACCAGTAGGTTTTATAAAGGTGCTGCCATTTTCGTATAGCCCCTTATAAATCTCCGGTAATATCTTACCAAACCCAAGAACTGGCGTACTTCTCTGACGGTAGTTGGTCTCTGCCAATCTTGGATAGCTGTTATCTTCTCCGGATTTGGTGCTATTCCATCTGCGCTAACTACATGTCCAAGATATTGGACTTTTGGTTTCAGCAGGTGACATTTTGATGGTTTAAGCTTCATTCCATATTTTGCTAGAGATGCAAATACCTCAGCCAAGTGTTCCAGGTGATCTTCATAGGTCTTGGAGTATACGATTACATCGTCTAGGTACAAGAGTGTGGTCTCAAAGTTCTTGTGTCCCAGGCAACATTCCATGAGCCTTTGAAATGTTGCTGGTGCATTACATAATCCGAACGGCATCCTATTAAATTCACATAGGCCCATTGGTGTTGTAAATGCCGTCTTCTCTCGGTCTTCCTCTGCCACGGAGACCTGCCAATATCCACTAGTGAGATCTAATGTAGAAAAATAATTAGCAGTCCTGAATGCAGCAAGAGACTCCTCTATACAGGGTAATGGGTAAGCATCTCTGTGAGTGATCTTATTTATTTCCCTGTAATCCACACACATCCTCATAGTGCCATCCTTCTTTCTAACTAGGACTAAGGGGGCTGCCCAGGGGCTACAACTATCTCTTATAACCCCTGCATCCCTCATGTCCCGCAGCATCTCTTTTTCACACTGGTAGTGTTTTGGTGGCACGGGTCTATGTCTCAGTCTAATTGGGGGGTGATTCCCTGTGGATATGTGATGACGTACCCCTTCGACCTTCCCAAAGTCTAACGGATGCTTACTAAATACCTGTTCGAATTCTCGTGCTACCCGATAGATTCCATGTTTTTGATAGGAAGGGGTGGTATCAGTCCCTACTTGCAACTGCTGACACCATTCCTCCAGCTGTCCCTTGGAGTTGTTGTCCTCCGCTTGATTTGACGGGGGCAAGGGCTCTATCGCCTGTATATGGCTGTCACAGACAGTGTACAGCTTTGCTACTGTAGCATACCTGGGTAATTTTACTTCCTCTTCCCCACAGTTTATGATACGAATTGGTACTCTTCCTTTGCGTACATCCACCACCCCTCTGGCTGTCAGCCGCATAGGTCTGTGCTCTGAGTATACTGGTTCTACAACTGCCTGGTATTCCTTTCCTCTAAGACCCATAGCTGCTCGACACCAGATCATCATTTCACTTTTAGGTGGTAACATAATAGGAAATTGGTCTGTAACCCGTACACTGCCAATTTCCCCTCCAGACAGATTTACCTGTTGTCTGTGTGTCAGGACTCGAATCTCACGATGTAGCTCTCTCCTCTGTCCATGATCAGCAGTCACAGCAATCTGTCAGAGCAAAAACAATACTTCCCCAAGGCAGTTTTCAATTACATTTGTTCCAAGTACCATGAAGAGGCATTTATTGTTGGGGTCATCTTCTACCACACATAATCCTTGGTCTTTTAACTCTACTCTCCCCAGTTTTAATGTGACTTCCCTAAACCCAACCTGGTTTAGTGGTAGTCCATTGGCTGCTAGTATAACCAAACTAGAATCTGGGGGTCTAAGATCGTCATCATACCAATAGTGTTTGTACTAGATATGTGGGATGGTGGTTACTTGTGACCCAGTGTCCAAAAGAACTGACATGGGGATTCCTTCTAGTGTAATATTAAGGTACGGGCAGCCTCCCACGTACCGACTACGCCAGTCTTTTGGGGCCGACCGTCTTATTCCTGAGGCTCGGCCCTGGGCCCCAGGAATCGCCGGTTTAAAAGACATCCTCTTGCGAAATGGCCTGGCTTGTTACAACGAAGGCAGACGGGTTGTCCTGAAGAATCCGTTGGTACATGGCTCTGCGTTGGAATGGTGCGTTGGTGTCCTGAACGGGCGACTTGTTGGTCCCCTCCATGAGCGACATGTTGGTCCCCTCCACGGGCGATATGTACCTTTTCTTCATCCATGGAACATCCTCAGGAGAATCAGCTAACTGTATTTTACTGGGTAGTTGTGGCCCTGGCTGGTTCTGCAAGAGTGTTAGCACAAAGTCCATCTTTTTAGTCAGCTGCTGTTCTTGGTTGCGCAAATCATCCTCTCTGTTTGATGTCTCAGCCGGCTTTACAACCTTTACCAAATCTTTGGAAGCATTTGTTATGCCGGCGGGAGAAGTATCAACCTGCCAGGACAAGTCCACTGACTTGGTCGGCAACCTGTACTGTAATACTGTTATTGCTTTATCTTTTATAGCATCAAAGTCAACATCAGGGTGATCTAAAGCTGGGTTCACACATAGCGACAGCAACAACGACGTCGCTGTTACGTCACCATTTTCTGTGACGCAACAGTGACCTTGTAAGTCGCTGTTATGATCTCTGCTTAGCTGTCAAACACAGCGACGCAGCAGCGATCATAACGTCGCTACATGAGCAGAAAGCAGGGAGCCACGCACACTGCTTAGCGCTGGCTCCCTGCACTCCTAGCTACAGTACATATCGGGTTAACTACCCGATGTGTACTGCAGCTACATGTGCAGAGAGCAGGGATCCGGCACTGGCAGCGAGGGCGGATGCTGGTAACGAAGGTAAATATCGGGTAACCAGGGAAAGGTCTTCCCTTGGTTACCCGATGTTTACCCTGGTTACAGCTTACCGCAGCTGCCAGATGCCGGCTTCTGCTCCCTGCTCGCTTCATTTCATCGCTCTCTCGCTGTCACACACAGCGATGTGTGCGTCACAGCGGGAGAGCGACGACCAAAACATGAAACTGGACATTCAGCAACGACCGGCGACCTCCCAGCAGGGGCCAGGTCGTTGCTGGACGTCACACACAGCGACAGCGAAGGGACGTCGCTGCATTGTCACAGAAAATGGTGACGTAGCAGCGACGTCGTTGTCGTCGTCGCTGTGTGTGACACCACCCTAAGACCCATATGTGCACCTGCTGACGACTGACTTCTGACCTCAAGCCAGCTATGAACTGTTCGGCAAGCATTCTATCCTCGTCGTCCACACTTGCTGGATCCACTTGCTTTAAGGACCAGAGTGCTACGTGTAGACATAAGGCATAATCTCTGATGGTTTTCTTTGGTCCTTGTTCACATTGGTAGAATATCATCCTCATCTCAGCCCGGGTGCGTTTCTCAAAAGCAGCTTTTAACTTGGCAAATGCATTTTCTACGGAGTCTCTGTCAGTATCTTTCCATGACTCCACCTCCAGCTCTGCTGCACCGATTAATTGTCCCAGCACTATTGCGGCTCGCTGTTTCCCGGTCATAGCATACATAGACAGCACCGCACATATTTTCCTCTTAAAAGCTGCCAGAGTGCCTGGTTCCCCCTCATAGATTGGCAACCATTTTGCTCCAGGCACATATGGCAACCTTATTGGCATTATTGAGGCTACTGGCACGGCTCCTCCCTCTGTAGGGACCCAGGAATCATTGTCCTCACTCATGGCGGTGCCCCCTTAGTTAAAGGGGTGGTTCACCCATTTTTTTTATTTTCCCAATGAGTGTCACTTACCATTATATGCATCTTCTCCATTGGCTTGTATTTCCAGTTCTGGCACTGAGCGGCGCTATCCTGCACGCTCAGTGCCTGTCACATGACCCCCTGGAGCTGTGGCCGCCAGTATCCTCTGACGTCCCGGCATTTCCGGGCTCTCAAACTTGACGCTTACGTCAGAGGATGCCGGCACCACTCACACTGATTGACTGGGCTGTGGGCGGTGACTACCGCACGTCACAGCCCAGCATCGAGGGGAGGATCCGGAGGACGCCAGTGTGGAGCGGTGAAGGCAGAGCGCGCCGCTTACCATCGGTCAGCTGTGGGAGGTACGGTCTCCAGTGTGGAGTACAGGGGGGTTTCCTCCGCTGAAATCCCCCCTGTCACGCAAGTATGTGATCACACTGTCCACCCGCCCGCTGTGCTCAGCTGTCAGGAGAGCGGGCGATGTCGGCAGTGTGATCATATAATCCTACCAGCAGCACAGGTGACCGGACGCTGCATGGGACCAATCTGCTCCACTCTGTCACCTGCACAACAAGTCCCACAGTGGAGACAGTGACATGCTCTGCTCTGACACATAGTGTGCTATATGTCACTAACTGTCTCTGTCGCGGGCGGAGGAGGGGACGCTGCGCTCTCCCACTGCTCGGGTCCGGCCGCTGCTGCTGCGGCTGCTGCTGCTTGGTGGTGGCTCGAGCGGTGGGCCGGATCCCGGGGACTCGAGCGGTGCTCCTCGCCCGTGAGTGAAAAGGGTGGGGATTGGATTGTGGGGATTTGGTTATTGTCCGTGACGCCACCCACGGTTGTGGTGATATTGGTGACACCACCGCTGCTCTGGACGGGGATCCCGGGAGCGATGACAGGGAGCAGCCTGGATGTTAGTTCTCCCCTCCGTGGGTAGAGGGTTGGTTGTCCCGGGGCCCGGTGATGGGGTAGGGATGGATGGTAGGCGGGTTACGGGGCCTGGCGAGGTGCAGGGTCGCGGGGGCAGCGCTGTGCCGCACGGCACGGTGGTACTCACTCAGCCAATGATGAGGACACAGTTCTCGGTAAAACACACGGCTGGATGGACGGGTCCCACAGACGGCTGCGGTGTTTCTCCTCCCGGCAGGTTGATGGTGACTGCCTTTCCCTGCACCTGTGTAACGTGTACGGTTCCAATAGGTTCCCACCAGTAACCCGCTCCCCAGCTTGGATGGGTGCTGAAGGAGCCCCTTTTGCCCGCAGGCTCTGGCCCTGGGAACTTTAGCCTTGGCGGTGACTGTGTTTCCCTCTCTCTGTTGGACTGTTGCCTTCTGACGGGACTTGGCTGCTGGGAAACCCAGGTGGTTCCCTTCGCTAACGGATTTGGCAAATTCACGGCGACTCCTAGCCTTGCCGGGGTCCGTAAGCCCCTGCCGGATGGTGCTGGCTTCTCTTTGCGTACCGGTCCGGTACCGCCGGGCCACCGCCCGTCCACGGTCCTTACGGCTAGCTCCAATAGGCCACTCCTGCAGATGGTCACCACCGTCTGCCAACCTTGCTGATCTGTCCGGGCCACACACCCGGACCAACTTCAGGCTGCTTAACTGCCACTTTCCTCCTTCCACTTTCACTTCCAAACTCTATCTGCCTTACTTTTCCCGCCTCCAGGACTGTGAACTCCTCGGTGGGCGGGGCCAACCGCCTGGCCCACCCCCTGGTGTGGACATCAGCCCCTGGAGGAAGGCAGCAAGGGTTTTTGTATGACTTCGGTGTGCCTGACCGGGAGTGTGGGGTGTGTTGGTGTTGTGCTTGTGACCACCGCCCGTCCACGGTCCTTACGGCTAGCTCCAATAGGCCACTCCTGCAGACGGTCACCACCGTCTGCCAACCTTGCTGATCTGTCCGGGCCACACACCCGGAACAACTTCAGGCTGCTTAACTGCCACTTTCCTCCTTCCACTTTCACTTCCAAACTCTATCTGCCTTACTTTTCCCGCCTCCAGAACTGTGAACTCCTCGGTGGGCGGGGCCAACTGCCTGGCCCACCCCCTGGTGTGGACATCAGCCCCTGGAGGAAGGCAACAAGGGTTTTTGTCTGACTTCGGTGTGCCTGACCAGGAGTGTGGGGTGTGTTGGTGTTGTGCTTGTGACGTCCTGGCTTGTCCAGGGCGCCACATCTCCACTCTGGGACTTGTTGTGCAGGTGACTGGATGATACATGTCACTAACCTGCTCCACTCTGTGACTTCTGCTGCATAGTACCAACTGTATACACCATGATTACCATGATTAGGCAGTGCACACAGGAAGGAGGGGAGGGAACTGTTGTGGTGGAGATCTGAGGGGAGGGAACAGTTTGGGTGGAGCTCAGAGTGGGTGTGAGATAGATTGCTAGTTACTGCAAAGGATTATGGAAGTTGTAGTAACTGAACCCAGGAAGTCAAGAGAGCGATTAACTCCATCAGAGCTGGAGCCAGAAATGAAGATGTTATGCTAGAGCATGATAAAAGGTAATATTGGTAAAATAACGTGATAGATGTGTGGCGAGGCACATAATAGCAAGATTTATCAGAAAAAAAAAAATCAGTTTTGGTAACTGGACAACTTCTTTAATTGCGGCCAGTTGCAGAGCCTTTAGCTACAGTCAAAGTTCAGCACACACTAGGCTTTTGCATAGACAGACCAGCCTTTTGTCAGTTCTCGGGTCTTTTCGGAACCAGCCACTGCACTTCGGGTAGTCTGAGCAGAGCGTTAAGCGGGACTTATCCTCGCTCTCCTTTTCACCTGTTGTGTGGCGCAGCTTTCAGACCGATGAGCAACGCTGTTTAATTACAATCACTATGGCAGTTCTGTGCCCACTTTACATAGCCAATAAAGTCTTTTTAAAGTCACACATTGTTGGTTTTTAAGTACGATCCTTTTCGTGACGCCAATTGAGTCGACCATCAGGGTTTTCGGTAGGGGTACTCTGGCGCCGGGACTACGGCTACTTTACTCTCGATGGGGTTATCACAGGTGGTCAGTCCCGCCTTCGTGCCCTGGGCACTCACTCTGCGGCTGGGGAATGGGGTACAGGGATGATTTTGGGGATATACGTGACGCCACCTGTGGTGTCTGGTAAGCAGGATATACCAGCGCTGCCCGCGGCCGGCCTCTGAGGCGATGGTGACGACAGCTTGAGACCTCTCAGCTCCCCATAGGTGGAGCTATTTTACCTCAGGGCGGCGGGTCGCTGACCAGGAGGGAAGCGACTGAGTGGTGATGACTGCCTTCTTCTCTGACGTTGCAGGGTCCTGTCGAATGGCGGAGAGACGACACACCGAGTCCACATCAGCTCAAACAAGTCCTTTTTACTAGCATCTGGTTTGTTTTGCACGGTACACAGCAGAAACAGTTCGGTTACCAGAAGGCCAATGGTCACAAATTTCGGAGGAGATTTAATGACAGAGTCTTTCTCTGAGGTAACCTTTCTTTGTCTCTTTCTCGGTCCCTGCTCTGAGGGCTCTGTGACTCCCTCTTTAACCCACTCGTTAGTCTCGTCACTGGTTTTCCCAGGGGTCTGATGCTGCACGATTTCTTTATCTATCTCGCAACAGTGTCGTGAACTCGGCTTGGGGTTAGTAGTCAGACTCTTGATGGGTACCAGGACACCTCTTATTTAGGATCCCAGGTTAATGGTCAATGGTTTGGGGATAAACCTGACAAACCTCCTCGGTCCTGTTATACTGGTGTCGACCTGAACTCTTCAGCCGGCTCTCGCCAGACCTAAAGCGTCCCCTTTCCGTCTGGGTTACCCCTTTTCCAGTGTCTTTCTTTTGGGGTACCCTCGCTCAGGACGTCGGGCCTATGTTATTTCTAGCCCTTCATTCTGTCATTAATTTACTCTCATCTCTTCTTGTCGCTCCTTACTGACTGACTGTTAACTGACTAACTGTCACCCAGTCGTCCTGTCAATCACGTCGCGTCTCATGCTCAGCTAGGCTCCACCCCCCTATGGACCTACTATATAAACAGTCCCAGGAATATGAAGGTAGGGGCTGCTGAGTCAATGTTACTCAATCTAATATAAGACTCTGTATTTCCTCTCTCTTTCACCTGTGACCAAAGGGCACTGCACCTTGATGTTAAGGTGCTGTATTCCCCTGTAGCGCCTAACCACTGGGGTGCCACACAATCCTCCTGAGTGTTGCAAGTTGCATATTTAGATCCATTATCTGGGCTTCCAAGTATGTAACACGCTGGCATTGAGAACAGACATATTCACTCTCAAACGTTTGTTCAAGGCATGAATACATCCCACAGAATGCACAGCTGGTAGCATTGATCATGGAGCACATATGTGGCGCCCCTGAGGCATCAGGTGCCACAGGGTATTACATCCAGTAACAGGTGCAGTTCTAAACCCGGGATTCCTGGAAGACCAGTGCCGGTAAATACCATTCAAACACACACATCCATGCCCTTTTTCCCAGACTGGGTAACAGGCTATAGACGGATCTGATGGATGGCCACCTATTGGTCGGAACTTATCCAATCCGCTGGTCAGACACCTGGGAGGAGGAGGGGCTGGTCAGAGCAGTTGAGAGTAGACAGACATCTTGATAGTCAGTCAGTCAGACAGTCTGTGGACAGTCAGTCAGAAGTCAACGCTCAGACAGAGAGTGTAAAGTGACTTATTGGGCTAAAGGAGTACGGTCACCAGGGAGAGTACGGTGTGAGTACTCATGGGACCGAGAACTGGCGGGGTGCAGAGCCCTAGTTCAGGAAGAAGCTTTAAGCTCACCTGATAAATCTGGACAGTGAGGGAATCATCAGGGTTCCTCACCAACGTTAGTGTCCGGAGCACAGCAGCAAAGAGGGAACCTGGAAACGGGGGCAGAGGTCCGACCCAAGAGAGGTTCAAGCTGCCTGCCATACGGGCCAGGATTGTGACAACAAGAGGGGACCCCAGAACGCTACAGGCCACAGGGACCCACCAAGTGCAGACGGGTGCATGGAAGTAAAGTTCACCAGGTCACTACACCGACACTGGGATCAAGGGAATACAGGATTACCTGAGGCCCAGATTGGTAGAGACCAGCACCAGCCAGGTTGCAGCTACTCCGAACTAGTGAGTAAAGCACAAGTTAAGCCGCAGCCCCTGTGTTGTATGAATTCTTCCTACACCTCTGCATCCCCAACTTCCACCATGCTACAACCACCATCATTTTCCCCTGGGGCTTAGCTCTACTTATGGAGAGCCATAACATCCAAGCTGCTTAACACCACCACTCCCAGCAGTGAGAGACTTTGCAGCAGCGGCTTTCCCCACATAGCCGCATACCGCAAGTGGTGTCACAAAAAACATTTTCCTTTTTATTTTTCCCCTTTTTTTAAGCGACCCCCAGGGTTACGGAACCGGGCACCGGCCATTCCCGTGACACGTCCCTGTGATTCAAGGCCCGGGACCGAGTACCCCAAGGCCCTGGGGTGCGTCACATACTAAATGGGGAGAAACAGTACACATGTACAGATAAAAGCAGAAAAACAATGGAAAGCAGCAAACTATGCTATTGTGTTAAACTATGATATTGTGTTTAATTATGAGCATGTGTTAAATGCTCTGTGAAGCTTTCGCTGAGTGGACGCCTGCCAACCACACGACTGATGAGGATACCCGTGTGTTCACCTGCCTGTGCCAGTGTTAGGGCTACAACAAGTAACCAAGGCAGCAGCAGTAACAGCTACAGTATATTATTTGACACGGACCAGATATTATATATCTGCCATTGTGACAACTACACACACTTTAGCAAACAGAAACTAAAGCAGCTTGTGAAAAGTCAGGTGAAAAAGCAATGGAGTAATGTTATTTCCTGTGGCTGTGGGGCTTCACTTAGTGATGTCTCAGATTTCACTGTAATGATAAGCGATATGCTCAGTTTAGGTTTTCTGCGGGCTGCTGAGCTCATACTTCACTGACTTTATTTAGATGAGCTCAGAAGACCTACGAAAAACAGATACTCTCTGCTCCTGTGATAAAACAAACAGGCAAGGAAATGTGATACCTTACACCAGAGGTTCCCAACTCCAGTCCTTAAGGCACACCAACAGTGCATATTTTCAGGATTTCCTTAGTATTGCACAGGTGATCATTTAATCACCTGCAAAGGTGCTGAATCCAACACCCATGCAATGCTAAAGAAATCCTGAAAACATGCACTGTTGGTGTGCCTTGAGGACTGGAGTTGGGAACCTCTGCCTTACTCAGGGACATATCTGAAACAGCTTCTGCCCATGACATTATGATAGAATCTGTGTATGCACGACTATCAGCTACAGCATTTCTACATGGCCTTTATAAGCTTATTTCAGCACAGCAAAATTTTTTTTAAATACATTCAGTTGTTGAACTTCATAATATTTCAGTATTTGTGGATTATAATGTTCTCGGACATCCATTTTAAGGTGAGTTTACACATCTCGAGTACAGCTATTAAACCATAAACCGCTACATGTGTATGTGACGCCCCTGGACTAGTCAGGTCATCACAGGGTACTGCACGCTCTTTATTCTTAGTGCAGGACTCAACCCCCCATGATTCTGGGTTCCCAACCTTTAGTACTTCCTCCATCAGCATCCAAAATCCCAACCACACCTCACACCACACCCTGCCAGACACACCAGTGGGCTGCTGAGCTGGAATAGGACCATCTACCTAGGGGTCAGGCAGATTGGTGAGAGGGGGGAAGTCAGTGAGGGAGGAAGTGGATAGCAGAGCAGAGCTGACAGGAAAACAGGAGTAGCTCCCAGAGAGTGAGGAGCTGGGAGTAGCAGCTCCCCAGTGAAGAGTAGTAGCTCCCAAAGGATGGGGAGCTGGGAGTTGGAGCTCCCGGGGAGTTACAGGTTGGGTCGCAGACAGTGGCCTGGGCCGGAGAAGTCTGAGACCCGGTCGCAGGGTATTGAGGCTGAGTGCCTGGACCCGGTCTTGGAGGACGGAAGGCATCTGAGTCTAATAACCGGTCTTGGACCGACAGCACGGCGGGGTACTGAACCCTAGGTCGGGGAGTAGCTTCAGGCAACCCGGCAATTAACCTGCAGAGGAGAGTGACTTTATGGACTGTCCCCAAGAAGCTCAGAGATCAGGGGCACTAGCGCAACGAGGGGGATAGGGCTTTCCAACCTAAGCAGCCCACTGAAATCCCAAGTGTGAGCCCTTGAGAGCACAGCTCCACTACAAACAGTAGGGAGCGGGTCCCGGACAGCTTTATGCCAACGGGCCAAAAGAACACTTCAAATTTGTGCACTGAGGCAGGCTCCGGACCATCAGGCAGTACTGTTGGGGATGGATACCCGGACGGGCTCCCCCAAGAGGGAAGCGGCATCCAGAGACTTGGTTTACCTTGTTGTCTGAGTCTGCTTTTCATCACCGATGCTGTCTCAGTGAGTAAATGGTCATCCTCTGCTTCCAATCCGCACCCCGTTCCCCAACACCACCATCCAGAGTCCCGGGGTCTCCCCTACCCGTGGAGGGCAACGTCATCTGGCTGCCCCACTCCATCTCCCCAGGTACTCCCAACACCGGCAGCGGCGGTACTCCCCTTACCACACACCACGGGTGGCGTCACAAACTATTATCCCCTGTAAATAGCCTCCTTTATATTTGAGTTGCCGCAAGCCCCTGGGTCCGGAGACCCTCGAGCCACAGCAATCCCGGATCCGAGCGGTTCGACTGCTGCAGGGGCGGCACACCTCAAATTTTCTGGCGTCACGAACAGGATTCGGATAGAACCCACTAACCTGGGTGACGTGCGCCTTGAAAATCCAAGCAGCGGTGTCAAAATCCCATTCATGGCATTTTCTGCCATCTTTGGGGCCAAAACGCTATCTTCCAGACTAAAAGCACGCAAAGCTGAAGCCCCGCCCTTCGTCCTGAGAGTGTGGCCGGAACCGGAAGCTCCCAGGGTTTCCCAGCGCGAGAGTGAGTGGCTGGCGAAAACCAAATGCGGAAGTAGAGCAGGGACACCAGGACTCTGCCACAATGTTCCTGGACACTGCAGCCACAGCAATCCTGGATCCGAGCGGTTCGACCGCTGCAGGGGCGGCACATGTGTACCACCCAGCGGGCACGGCTGCGACCACCGAGCCGCTCGGATCCGTGTCGTGTGGTGGGTGGCTCGAGCTCCTCACGAGCCCGGAGGTCACGTCGCTCTGCAAGGGGTTGGTGCTACACGCAGGGACTTCGGCGGGGAAGTTTCACGGCCGGGGCCGCAGGGGTTTGTAAGGGATGTAAGTTCGTGACGCCACCCACGGGTTGTGGTGAATAGATGGATACCACTGCTGTCGTTAACTAGGCCTCCCGGGGATGGTGTTGCGCAGCTTGGTGTTGACCCCTCCGTGGGTAGGGGAGTGATAGTTGACGGGGACCCGAGGGAGGTGCTGAGGGGGGGGGAAGGGGGCGGGCGTATGCTGGTGCGGTGCGGCGCGGTGCGCGGCCCGAAGGCACTGGTGTACTCGCTATGACACAATACACGGGAGTCTCTGGTAAACCAAGCGGGATGATGAACGGGGCCCGCAGCCGGCTGCAGCTTCTCCCTTGTCAGGTTGGTGGTTTCCGCCTTTCTCCTGCACCTCTTTGTATGAATGTGTGACTCCTATGCCTAAGCAACGGTAGTCCACTCCCCGGCTTGCTGGTTGTCGGAAGAGCCCTGTTTGCCCGCAGACGCTGGCCCTTTGGGTCTCTATGCCTTGGCGGTGGCTTTACCCTGTATGGTTGGGCTGTTGTCTTCTAACGGGTCTTGTATGGGATAGGTCCTTAAGTGCAGTCCTCAATCAGTTGATTTGACTCAGCCCTGTCAGTTCGGGGCTTTGTACTTGGTCTGAGTACCCCTCCTGGTGCTCCGGTTTCCAATCGGTTCCCCTGTTCGGTACCGGCGGGCCACCGGTCCCTACGGTTCCACCGGCTGTAATCCCAGCTCCTGCAGGCGGCCACCACCGTCTGCCTCCTTGCCAGAGGTGATTGGGCTCCAACCCAGCCACCTGAGTAGACTATTGGCAGGCCTGGTCACAGGTCTGCCCTTGAACTTTATTATGGGGAGATAAGGTATGCACACCAGTGACTATGGAAGGGGAATACATGTAATAGCAGAAACTGCTGTGTGAATACTGACATGAAAAATTCAATAGCTATGTGTAAGAATGAAATGTGAAAAATGGAACCTGCATTACTGCCATGAATAGATGAATAAAGAGAAATTTAGCTACTGAATTGATCAATGCAGAAGAGCCCCAACACTACGCCAAAGTATTTCTCTACGTTGGGGTCCCTAGCTTGTGTGTGTCCTCTCATGCAGTTAAAAAACCTACCGTGTATGGGAAGCTGAGACCCAGGCTATATATACGATGTGGATTGGCAATAGGTGTGTATGGGGAGGGTTCACAAACGAAAAACTACTAACATTTCAATCCTATTGAAAATTTAAAAGGAAAGATGAAAACGCAGGTGCGAGCAAGGCGACCTACAAACATGGCTCAGTTACACCTGTCAGGAAGAATGGGTCCAAATTCCTTCCAACTATTGTGAGAAGCTTGTGGAAGGAGATCCAAAATGTTTCCCCTAAGTCATACAGTTTAATGGCAATGGTAGCAAATACTAATGAAATGTATGTAAACGTTTGACTTTGCAGAAAGTAGTGAAAATGCCTTAAAACATTCTCGCCCTCATTATTCTGGCATTTGGCAAATATAAATAATTTTGGTTCCTTATTGATCTAAAATGAGAAAGATTTATTCTGATTTCATGTCAGATAGTGAGAAAAACCTGCAGATGTGTCTTTATAGAGAGTGGATGGAAACTTCTGGTTTCAACTGTAACTAGATAGAGAAATAGTTGTGTATATGATGGATAGATGGGTAGATTGGTAGATAGATAGATAGATAGATAGAAAGATGTGTAGATGGATGGATAGATGGATAGAGGGATAGATAGATAGAGGGATAGATAGAGGGATAGAAGATAGATAGAGGGATAGATAGATGTGTAGATGGATGGATGGATAGATAGATAGAAAGATAGATGGGTAAATAGATAGATAAATGATGGATAGATAGAGGGATAGAAAGATAGATGTGTAGATGGATAGATGGATGGATAGATAGATGGGTAAATAGATAGATAGATGATGGATGGATGGATGGATGGATGGATAGATAGATAGAGGGATACATAGACTGATAGATGATAGATAGCTAGATGTGTAGATGGATTGATGGATGGATAGATAGAAGGATAGATGGATGGATAGATAGATAGATAGTTGATACATAGACAGATAATAGATTATTCTACAGTAGGTGCCCCCCATATCCCTGCAGCTCTGATCTCTCCACCCTTCTCATTAGCTGTATAGCCCTGTCCCTTGCTATCTTCTGGTTTCCAGCTTCCTAGCTCCATATTCCGGAGGCAGTGAGTGCTGCGGCGCAGGGAGGGTTAAGAGCAGCACCTGGTGAGGAGGAGCCTGCCTCATCCCCGGACCCTGGACGTCAGCTCCCAGCAGCAGCCAATGGCCTCCAGCAGCCTCCTGCACTGAGCAGCAGAGCACAACATGGAGCACATCAGGCTGCCCAAGGTTAGTACGAGGGGATGAGCATGGCCTCCGTGCTCTGCAGCCAGCCCTGCCTGCCCATGATGATGCTGCAGGAGGACATGGAGCATCCTGTGCCTGTCCATGGTGCGGGCCCTGCTGCTGCACAATCTGGGATTATGAGGTCATTGCCATCATGGAGCCTGTCCTTACACCGATCACTGCTGTCTGCTATAGAAAGGAGCTGCCTCCTGTGATGTGTGATGTGTGATGTGAGCTGTGTGCATAGACATGCATGTAATATGTGTGATTCTGTGCAGGTATGATGGTTTAGCTATAATGCATTATTACAATATTTGTATCACCAGCTCTTATGGTCTTGTTGTGGAGGGCATGCTCAGTATCTAATGGGGGGCAATGCCCATCCTAAGAACATTGCTGATGGAAACCGGAGGCCTGATTGCAGTATTATTCTTGTGTATCAGGCTGGTAATCTAGTGTAGGTGACATCATCTCCAGATGTGACATCATTGGGGTTACATTTACTGCTGCAGAGGTCACAGGTCACGCATCGGCAGAACAATGCCCCCTATGACAGGAGGACACGCCTGACATGTATGTACGGTCTGCACAGAGATCTGGGGACATGTTATGTCTGGGCTCTGGGAACGCAGCATCTATACTTATGGCCTGCAGGGTGCTGTGAGGAGACAGAACACCCTAGATGACGACAGGCGTGACAGGGCACAGCCAGCGTGTTATCTGCCTGCATGGTGGAGGAAGGAGCCACATGGTAAGAAATACCTAATATTCTTTCTACGAGAAGTGACATCACCCCGGAATCTATAGGATCTATGGTGGTTATACATTAGCATATGGCAGGGTCACCTTAGCTTAGTCATTCCAGCACCTCTTATTATTGCCAAAATCAGCAGCCGCTTCACTATCTCAAGGTTAGATTTGCTTGTTGGCTCCTATGAGCCGGGGCTGGCACAGTCTTCTCCGTCCCACCTAATATGTACCAAGTTCAATCTAAAAATGGTCACCCGGTGCGGCATATCATAGGGAAATGCTGAATAAACGTCTGTATAATATAACATTGTACACGGAGAGACGCTCCATCCAATGTCGCACATGTAGATCTGACTGCATGTGATCGGATATTCTCAAGTAACGGAACTGACATATCCTATGTAGACCAAAACACTTCATTAATTATGATTTCTTTTATTAAATGGAATCTGTCATCAGGTTTTTACTATGTAATCTGAAAGCAGCATAATGTAGAGGCTGAGACCCTGATTCCAGACATGTATCACTTTTTGGTCTGCTTGCTCTCATACAATCACAGGTTGTTTTCTTCCTGCAGATCTAGCAGTGCTCAGAATGCTGAGCTCAGTATTATCCCACCGACACCACTGATTGGCAGCTTTCTGTGTACACTGTACATTGACAGAAAGCTGCTAATCACTGGGAGGGGAAGGGTTTGTCTCAACCTTCGTACAATAGATGTCATGGGAATAACAGGATCAGGCCGCTGGATGTCAACCTACCCAATCCTTTTGTTCTTAGAGGGAGTAAGTCACCGCCACAGGAGTCTGGCAGCTGCTTACTGCCTATCTGTACTGAGAACACATGCACGCTCAGCCAAGCCAAGCATGAATGTCTATGAGGAGGTATGGAAGAGCAGATATTAGTACCAGTATATGGTCACCTCTACTCTTGGTTGTCATGATCCTTATCATGTGTCCCTAAAACGATGACATTCAATGATTAGCTATTTTTCGGTAAGCTATAACTGCAGAAGATGGCTGTTACAGAGGGAAACTTGTAGATAAAAACCTAACATTTTCTAGATAACCCTGATGACTTTTAGGATGGCTTAGAAAGGTACATTGTATAAAAAGGTAAGAAAATATAGCACCAGCTGTACTCATTGTACTTTAGTCTCTCCATGAATACAGTAAACTGCACACAATGGGAGAGACCACCTACCTGTTCTACCCAGAGCCGCCTCAGAGCAGTCATGGACCACACTTGCCGGAAACTCTGCTGCTTCATGTCAGTAGAGCAGTTCCTCCTCTTCCGCTCTGCTCTGTCGATGGGGCCTGACTGCCGAAGTCATGTTGATTGGCAGGCACCTCATTGCAGTTAGACAGCAGGGAGACGGTGCTCAATCAGCATGACATTGGCAGTGACGTCCTGACGACAGAGCAGAGTGGAAGAGAAGCAGGTGCTCTGTCCATCGCTCTTACCGGTAATTCTGCAGATTCCGCTGATATCACATCAGCGGAATCTGCAGAATCATTGGTAAGGGCGATCTTTGTTATATTCTGGAAAAGATCTGCAACAGGCAGAACAAGTAGGTAGCTAGCAACGACCTGCCTGTTTGTTCTTAGGCCCAACGTTAAAAAATAAAATTGTTCCGGACAACCCCTTTAAATCTAGACTAAAACTAGACCTGATTGGCAAAAAATGATGCCAAATGATGCTCAATATATGACAAAAATACTACATTTCACAAGACATGTTAGACACTTTTCCTTTCTCCATCTTTTGAGTGCTGAACACTGGGTAGCAGCAGCTGTGAATTCCAGGGTCAAATGAGAATAAAGCCCGGAGGACCAAAGTTCATCTTGCAAATTTGGTGCTGAATTTGACTACAAATATACATTATAATTGAAATTCACATGATCGTGCAGAGGATCTGGAGGGATTCCCTGAAGCTGACAATGCGGTGTGCTCACGTGTGGACATCTGTGCAGCTGACAATGCAGTGTGCTCACGTGTGGACATCTGTGAAGCTGACAATGCAGTGTGCTCACGTGTGGACATCTGTGCAGCTGACAATGCAGTGTGCTCACGTGTGGACATCTGTGAAGATCACAATGCAATGTGCTCATGTAGCGCCCCTGAAGCCATCAGAGAGTTACAAGGTTCTGCATCCTCATCAAGATGCAGGGCCTACCCCCTAGGGCCCCCCCCCAGGGCCCCAGAAGACCAGTGCCGGTCACTCATAAACACTTCACAAAATCACAGTTTTTCCCCAACAATCCCCCATAAAATGGTACACAGCTAGGGTCGGACCAATGGATGGCCGCCTAGAGGTGGAGCCAGTCCAGTCCACTAGTTGACCAGGTGGGAGGGGCAGACAGTGGATAGTCAGTCAGAGGAGTGAGACCGTGAAGATGGACTTGGAGTGAACAGTAACCCGGTGCCCAGGAGGGTAGTTGCCGGCGGAGTACATCACAGTACTCCCGGAACTACGCACCAACGGGGTACAGGACCCTAGGTCAGGCAGAAGCTCCAGGCAGGCCTGATAACACCTGTACAGCAAGGGAACCATCAAGGACCTCACTGACTTTAAAAATCCGAGACTCAGTAGCAAAGGGAGAACTGGGTACAGAACCAGAGACTCCAACCCCACAGGGTTCACGCTACCGTCATACGGACTGCAGTGGAAAACCTCCGGACAGGGACTCCCAGTTGCTCTACGCCATGGGGACCCACCAACCAGAGACAGGTGCATGGGAATTAGGCACCAGATTACTAAAAGGTGAAACCAGCCGGCCTCGGGTGACATGAAGCTAACAATGCAGTGTGCTCAAGTGTGGACATCCGTGAAGCTGATAATGCGACAATGCAGTCAAAGTGCGCATTCACAGGAGTGAAATGGCGGTCTCCTTGTGGATGGCGTAGGATGCGTCATCCACATGGGGCTGGGAAGTAGGACGAAGACTGCACAAGATGGAGGAGGCACCGGGCAGAGAGCAACGACACCCATTGGATCTAACAGCTCCCTAGGGGAGTATAATAAAGATATTTTTTATATTCTACAGAGCAGCCTAGGCTATTATGTACAGTATTCTAGAATACTGTTTATAAAGGTGCTGGCCGTAGCTTATAGGGGAAAATCCTGGTGACAGGTACCCTTTAAGTAGTGGACAACCTCTTTAATGTCCTCACACAAACATCTGAGGCCTTCACAGAGCAGCTGTAGTTATACTGAGAATAAATAACACACGGGAGGGCTCAATTCACTTATGACATTAACTAAAGGCAATTGGTGACTCAGGATTTAAAATATTTAGAAATTCTTGTAATATTTCCTTTACACTTCACAAATACTTGGCACGTTGTGTTGGTATATCACATAAAATCCAAATAAAATACATTTAAGTTTATGAATATAATAAACAATGTGGAAAAGTTCACGGGATATGAATACTTTTTCAAGGCACTGCATGTATATTTCCAGATAATTCCTTTTATTTGTGACTTTCTGCCTCTGATTGTGTCATTGGGGTCTGATATAACAGCCTTACAGCACTACATTTGTGTATTTGCTTAGATTTATAAACCTATGAGCAATCGGAAGACAATGTATCAGTGCCCAATTGATCAATAGTGGCATTGTTCACGCCGGTGATGATGAGGAGGGTTGCTGGAGGCAGATGCTCCTGATTCATGAAGAGGTGAATGCCCTTTCATGAATCTGGATCGTCTGATGAATGGTGTGCAGCTTCGTTCCATACTCCAGAAATCTCACTACAGTCAGGTATTGGAGTGAGATTTTTAGCGTAAGGAACACTACAGATTATTATGAATTACATCAGTTGTGTTGACCCGCCATACCTCCATCCAGCCCCAACGTAGTCCAATTTGCAAGATGAAACTGGTGTTAAAATGCTAGACGTTGTTAAATTTTGGTACAAATCTAAGTTGTGCCTAAATTTTGTGACTTTTCACAGCTTTTATTCCAGGATTCTGGCTTAAAGGCTTTGGTGAATTGGGCCAAAAGTTTCAAAGGGAGTACCAATACCAGATCACAATACCTTTTCATGACATCACTAAAAACTTGAACACTCCATTACACAAAGCCGATGTAAAGGGAACATCTTACTCAATTGAATCATGAATCAGATTCTTGTTGAATGATTACAGCCAGGAATATTTTTTTCTGAAACGCTCTGTCATTTCAGAGGAAACATGGTTTGACTGGCTTGGTACTATTGCAATGGGTGTGACTAGTCTGGTTCTGGCCTCGGCCTGCTTCTCCCCATATCGCTCTAGTTGATTGATAGGACTCTTCCATGTGGGGATTGTCTGAGCTTGCATGTTTAGATAGCTGTTATGTGTATAGCCAACATCATCTGCATCGCTTTTGCTCATGTGATATTACCATTGTAGTGACTTGGGCGGGCTTTGCACGTTGCGACATCGCAAGCCGATGCTGCGATGTCGCACGCGATAGTCCCCGCCCCCGTCGCAGGTACGATATCGTGTGATAGCTGGCGTATCGAAAACTATCGCTACGCTAGCTTCACATGCACTCACCTGCCCTGCGACCGTTGCTCTGGCCGGCAACCCGCCTCCTTACTAAGGGGGCGGGTCGTGCGGCGTCATAGCGACGTCACACGGCAGGCGGCCAATAGCGGCGGAGGGGCGGAGATGAGCAGGATGTAAACATCCCGCCCACCTCCGTCTTTCCGCATAGCCGTCGGCAGATAAGGAGATGTTCCTCGCTCCTGCGGCTTTACCCACAGCGATGTGTGCTGACGCAGGAACGATGAACAACATCGTACCTGTCGCGGCACCGGCATTATAGAAATGTCGGTGAATGCAACGATGATACGATAACGACGTTTTTGCGCTCGTTAATCGTATCATCTAGCATTTACACAGTACGATGTCGAAAGTGACGCCGGATGTGCGTCACTTTCGATTTGACCCCACCGACATCACACGTGCGATGTCGCAACGTGCAAAGCTGCCCTTAGCGCAATCTTTCATTTTTATCTGTTTTACCTACCTTACCATTACTGAAGCTACTGTGTCCCATAGTCTCATACCCATGGAGAAGTTCTCCATATTTTACAGCCAGAGATGACAATATACTTTGTTATATGATGTGATAATACTCTATGACGAGACGCTATCCGGTGTCACCATGCAGATCCTGCCTTGCTCAAGGAGTTTGAATAGACCAGAAGACAGAGCCGGATTTTCAAACTTGCAAATACTAGAGGGGCTTGTTTGGCAGCAGGCCACACAGGACCGACCTGTAATTGGGAACCAGTGCCACGGGTGTGCACCACTTTCAACACTTCCTGCATTCTGTGGATGATGATTCTGTTTAAACCACGGTGAAACAGAAATATATTTTCCTTCCCTGACACTATCGCAAATCTCAGGTTGATTCAGGTCTCTGGCATATGAGAGTCTGGGGGCATGCTGAGGGTGGCAGTGGCCCAATGCAGGTTACGTGGAGACATCACTGCCACGTCACTACTCACCAGTGGGCAGCAGAGACTGACGAAGGCCACTCATTGTAGGAAAAGAGTTGGGTAGTTAGGGGCACGATTAATCTACTAATAACTCCTACGGTATGCATGTAGAAAGAAGCATTACTATTGTGTCAGAGCATAAAGATGGACTAAAATTGTGTGTGACAGCATAGGAGGAGATTCCCAATTTGTGTGTGGGGGGGCTTAAGGGGGTTAAAAGGAAAAAAAGTAAAAGCACAAAACAAGGTGTGTGTGAGGCCTAAGGGGGACTGTTCTTCGTTGGATGGTTTACAGATCTTTTTTTTTGGTCCACCTTATGGATAATGTCATCTAATTTATGGCTTGTTGAGCATATCTACTTCAAAAGGAGCGGTTTAGCGAGGTATGGGAAGTTTGTGTAGATGATTTCTGTCAAAGATGCCCTGTTTTTCAATCATTGTTTTCTTATTTCACATTATACAAATGACACAAATTCCAAATATGCATATCTTATTAAGACTTAAGCGGGCTTTACACGCTACGATTTTGCTACAGCGATCTTGTTGGGGTCACGGAATTTGTGACGCACATCCGGCCGCTGTAGCGATCTCATAGTGTGTGACTCCAAGGAGCGATTTTGGATCGTTGCAAAAATATCCAAAATCGCTCCTTGTTGACATGGGGGTCCGCTCCCAATTATCGATACTATCGCTTTCCCGTTGTTGTTCCTCGTTCCTGCGGCAGTGCACATCGCTGTGTGTGACCCCCGTAGGAACGAGGAACATCTCCTACCTGCCGCCGACCACAATGCGGAAGGAAGGAGGTGGGCGGGATGTTCGTCCCGCTTATCTCCGCCCCTCCGCTTTCATTGGGCGGCCGCTCAGTGACGTCGCTGTGACGCCGAGCGGACCGCCCCCTTAGAAAGGAGGCGGTACGCCGGTCACAGCGACGTCGCTATGCAGGTAAGTATGTGTGACGCGGGTGCGCGATTTTGTGCGCGACGGGCAGCGATATGCCCGTTTCGCACAAACAATGGGGGCGGGTCGCATGTTAGCGATATCGGTACTGATATCGTAGCATGTAAAGCCACCCTAAGTTGTTCCACCACTTGCATTCTTCAAAGCCTTAGCAGTGCGGCAAAGAGCTTCGTCTTTCACGAACTTAGTGGATGTGTTCAGCAACCCACCTAGGAAATTAGTTAAGATGGGATGCTGAACAAACCTTCACTCGGTTCTTAGAAGATGGAGCTACTTGTGTCACTGCTACCCCCCCCCCCCCCCTTCCCTACAAGATTTGTAAGCAATAAAGGCAGGCATCTGGAAGCCTCCATGGGCCACTCAGTTACCTGAATCCTACCGAACATTTCTTGACCATTGCTTGACCATGCAGTTCACAAAAACCTGCTTCCTATGGAGAACTTTCATGGCTCCTTTATACAAGTCAATAATAATCTGCTCACAGGTATTTGTAGAATTGTTTGTTCTTGATTATAGGCTTGTTTAACCCCTTCAGCCCCCGGGCACTTTCCATTTTTGCGTTTTTGTTTTTTGCTCCTTTTCTTCCGAGAGCCGTAACTTTTTTATTATTCCGTCAATCTTGCCATATGAGGGCTTGTTTTTTGCGGGACGAGTTGTACTTTTAAATGAAACCATAGGTTTTACCATATAGTGTACTGAAAAACTGCAAAAAAAGTGTGATCGCACAATAGTTTTTGGGATGTTTTATTCACCGTGTTCACTACATGATAAAACTGATGTATCTATGTGATGCCTCAGGTCGGTGCGAGTTTGTAGACACCAAACATGTATAAGTTTACTTGTATCTAAGGGGTTAAAAAAAATTCACAAGTTTGTCCAAAAAAAGTGGCGCACGTTTTGCGCCATTTTCCGAAACACGTAGCGTTCTTATTTTTTGGGATCTATGACTCAGTGATGGCTTATTTTTTGCGTCTCGAGCTGACGTTTATAATGGTATCATTTTTGCGCAGATGCTACGTTTTGATCGCTTGTTATTGCATTTTGCGTAAAACTTGCGGCGACCAAAAAATGTAATTTTGGCGTTTGGAATTTTTTTGCCACTACGCCGTTTACCAATCAGATTAATTGATTTTATATTTTGATAGATTGGGCATTTCTGAACGTGGCGATACCAAATATGTGTATATTTATTTATTTTTTAACCCTTTAATTTTCAATGGGGGGAAAGGGGGGTGATTTGAACTTTTTAGGTGTTTTTTTTTTTTTTATTTTTTAAAACTTTTTTTTTACTTTTTTATTTTATTTTACTAGTCCCCCTAGGGGGCTATAGCGATCAGCAATCCGATCGCTATTATCTATCTGCTGATCACAGCAATACAGCTGTAAACAGCAGATTCAGTCAATTTGTTTTTCCCTCTGCTCTCGGCCGAGGGAAAACGAAAGTGAAACATCATAGCTGCAGGCGTCATCACATGACCCTGTGCTGCGATGGCAACCACCGATAGTCACGTGATAACGCACGTGACTTCCGGTGGGGGCGGCGGTAAGTAAAAAACATGGCCGCGCATGGCATTTAGATCTTGCTGCCAGACTTTGGCAGCAAGATTTAAGGGGTTAATGGCCGCGGGTGGAAGCGATTCCACCTGCGGCTAGCAGGCACACATGTCAGCTGTTGAAAACAGCTGATATGTGTGCCGACCGCCGCCGCCTGCCCGCGGCAGGGGGCGGGGCTTAACGGGACACGATCCTTGACGGATAGATCCGTCCAAGGTTGTGAAGGGGTTAAACTGAGCCGTCACTCAGCAAATGGATAAAAGTTTCATTTGTTGGGTGCAATGATTTCTTTATCGTTCCTATGGGAGACCCAGACATTGGGTGTATAGCTTCTGCCTCCGGAGGACACACAAAGTATTACACTAAAAAGTGTAGCTCCTCCCTCTGAGCATATACACCCCCTGGATAACCAGATCTAGCCAGTTCATTGCTTTGTGTTCAGGAGGCATACATCCACACATGCATTCTCATCTGATTTTTCATTTTTGGAAAGATTTTGAAGAAAAGCAGGTCCAAGCCTGGACCCCCGGCATGTCCCTTCTCACCCCACTGTGTCGGCGGTGTTGTTAAGGTTGATTCCAAGGCTGGAGCCTTACATGCCGCGCTCCTTCACCATCCCTCGGGCTCTGGCTTGAAGTGGGAGCCAGCACGGTTCTCCATGCTTTGCAGCAGACCGGTCTCCATCCGCAGCCCTTCAGGATCCTGCTGGACGGAGCACTCATCCCCAGGGACATGGCCCTGCGTCTCAGCAAGCTAAGTACCTGAGACGTTTATGTTCTGGGGGTCCCTGTACTTTTATTATGTGGGGAGAGTGTGCTGAGTGTTTTTTGTGACATTTCCGGCCGGTTCTCTGGCTGTCGCCTGAGAACCGCGCCGATTGTGCCTGCGCGCCTGCCGCACCACTCAAATTTAGGCCCCGGCTTCGCCGGAGGCCTACTTTCGGTTTCACTGCCCTCGCATGTCATTCATGCAGAGGGACAGTGTGGCTCCGCCCAGCGGCCGTTCTGCACAGGGGAGAGACACTCCTCACTGAGTACATGTCTCCTCCCCTGTAAGTCTCTTTGGCCCTCCAGATCCCGCTCTCAGGGTTGGCCCCGCCCCCTCTCCTCGCTCCGGCGCCATTTTATCAGCGTTTTCTCTGCAATCAGCACTGGCTGCAGCATCCCTGCTGAGGTGCTTGGGGGTCCGGGCTTTGAGATCTGGAGGGCACACAACACCGCTCCAGCGGTCTGGTAAGCCACAACCTCTGGTTGTGGGTCTCCGTATATACTCTCTGGGGGTCACTCTGGCAAGAGCCCCCACTTCAGCAGCATGTCTCACACGAGGAGCAAGGCTCCAAAGCTATATTCAGTATGCACTGCATGTAAGCTCTTGCTGCCTGAACCGAGCACATATCCACATTGTGATGCCTGCTCTGCCCTGACAATGCCTCAGCCTGGAATCGCCCCCCAGTGGTCTCTCCGGCTGCTCCGGCTTCGGTAGCTGAACCCCCGGCTTGGGTAGAATCCTTCTCTAGGTCAATCTCCCAGTCTTTTGCTGACTCCATGGGACAGCTGTCCCGGACTTTGCTGAACATGCATCAGCCCCCTTCACAGGGTGCCTCTGCTGCTAGGGCTCTCTCAGCGGAGCTCACAGAGGATTCATCATCTGGTCCCAGACCCCGTCCTCCTAAAAGGAGACGCAGGGTCCCCTCTCCTTCCTCGTCCCGCGGCTCTGATTCAAGAGCTGACTCGCAGGACGAGGAGGATGCCTTTACTGGGGGCTCGGAGGCTACCTCCATGTGCCCCATTGATCTGTCCGAAAGTGACTCAGATGTTAGTGATTTGATTGCGTCCATTAATTCTGTACTGGACCTCAATCCGCCAGTATCAGAGGAGCAACCCTCTCTGGCAGAAAAGCACCAGTTTACCTTGCCTAAGAGGACAAGGAGTGTGTTCTTTAACCACTCCAGTTTTCAGGCCGCTGTGACCAAGCCTAGGGCCTGTCCTGACAAACGCTTCCCAAAGCGTGGTTCTGATGACCGTTTTCCCTTTCCACCTGAGGTGGTCAAGGAGTGGGCTCATTCACCAAAGGTAGACCCTCCGGTGTCTAGACTCTCAGCCCGGACCGTTGTATCAGTGGCTGATGGCACCTCTCTTAAGGATTCCACTGACCGCCAGGTTGACCTTCTGGCCAAATCTGTATATGAGGCGGCAGGGGCCTCGTTCTCCCCATCTTTTGCAGCAGTGTGGGCTCTCAAAGCCATCTCTGCTTCTCTAGAGGAGATGCATTCCCTCACCAGGGAATCTATGCCCGAAATGGTTGCCTTAACTTCCCAAGCTTCAGCTTTTTCATCCTATGCCATGTCTGCCATGCTGGAGGCTTCTCACCGCACTGCGGTGGCTTCGGCTAATTCCCTCGCTATCCGCAGGATCTTGTGGCTTCGAGAGTGGAAGGCAGATGCTTCTTCAAAGAAGTTCCTTGCTGGGCTCCCTTTTGCTGGATCCAGGCTATTCGGTGAACAACTGGATGAAATTATTAAGGAAGCTACTGGCGGGAAGAGTACTTCCATGCCACAAACTAAAACCAGGAAACCTGCCCAGGGTAGGAACCAGTCGAGGTTTCGTTCCTTTCGTTCCTCCAACTGGTCATCCTCTAAGCCCTCGGCCTCGTCCACTAACTCAGCCAAGGACCAAAAATCCAACTGGCGCACAAAGGCGCGTCCACAGAAGACCGCAGGAGCTTCTGCCACTAAGGCAGCCTCCTCTTGACTATCTGGCCGCGCCAGCAACGTCCTTAGTCGGTGGCAGGCTCTCCCACTTTGGCGTCGTGTGGTTTCAACACGTCTCCGATCAGTGGGTGCGGGATATCATCTCCCACGGCTACAGGATAGAATTCTCTTCCAGCCCGCCAAACAGATTTTTTCTGTCAACTCCCCCCTGCTCCAAGGCCGCCGCCTTCTCTCAGGCCGTGGCATCCTTGCAGGCCAACGGAGTAATTGTACCGGTTCCCGCCCGGGAACGGTTCAGAGATTTCTACTCAAATCTCTTCCTAGTCCCCAAAAAGGACGGTTCCTTCCGGCCCATCCTGGATCTCAAGCTTCTCAACAAGCATGTTCAGGTGCGGCATTTTCGCATGGAGTCTCTGCGATCAGTCATTGCCTCAATGACCCAAGGAGATTTCCTGGCATCCATCGACATCAGAGATGCCTATCTGCATGTGCCAATTGCAGTTTCACACCAGCGTTGGCTACGTTTTGCAATCGGAGAGGAACATTTCCAATTCGTGGCTCTCCCCTTCGGGTTAGCCACGGCCCCTCGAGTATTCACCAAGGTCATGGCAGCAGTGGTTGCGGTTCTGCACCTCCAGGGGTTGGCAGTGATTCCTTACCTGGACGACCTTCTAGTCAAGGCTTCATCCAGCGCAGACTGTCAGCGGAGTGTCTCGCTCACTCTCGCCACTCTAGCCCAATTCGGGTGGCTTGTCAATCTGCCCAAATCCACTCTCCGACCCAGAGGCTCACGTACCTAGGGATGCAGTTCAAGACTCTGCCGGCACTTGTGAAGCTGCCCTTAGTCAAACAGCAGTCCCTCCATCTGGCGGTGCGCTCTATGCTGAGGCCCAGCCGTCATTCCATCAGGCACCTAATGCAGGTGCTGGGTCAGATGGTGGCGTCAATGGAGGCTGTTCCCTTTGTCCAGTTCCATCTGCGTCCTCTGCAGCTGGACATTCTCCGCTGTTGGGACAAGCGGACTTCCTCCTTGCACAGGCTAGTGGCTCTGTCGCCACAGACCAGGAGCTCCCTTCAGTGGTGGCTTCGGCCCCTCTCTCTGTCTCAGGGGCGCTCTTTCCTGGCCCCGTCCTGGGTGATCCTCACCACGGATGCCAGTCTATCCGGCTGGGGAGCGGTATGTCTCCACCACCGAGCGCAGGGCACTTGGACTCCGTCCGAGTCAGCCCTCTCGATCAATGTGCTGGAAACCAGAGCTGTGCTTCTAGCTCTCCTAGCCTTTCACCACCTGTTGGCGGGCAAGCACATCCGAGTCCAGTCAGACAACGCGACAGCGGTTGCCTACATCAATCGCCAAGGCGGGACACGCAGCCGCCTGGCAATGTTGGAGGTTCAACGCATCCTTCAATGGACGGAGGACTCCAAGTCCACCATATCCGCAGTCCACATCCCAGGCGTGGAAAACTGGGAAGCAGATTATCTCAGCCGTCAAACCGTGGACAGTGGCGAGTGGTCCCTGCATCCGGCAGTGTTTCAGTCAATCTGCCGCAAGTGGGGCACTCCGGAAGTGGATCTAATGGCATCCCGGCACAACAACAAGGTTCCGGTTTACGTGGCTCGCTCCCACGATCCTCAGGCCTTTGCAGCAGACGCTCTGGTTCAAGATTGGTCCCAGTTTCGTTTGTCCTACGTGTTTCCCCCTCTAGCTCTCTTGCCCAGAGTTCTGCGCAAGATCAGAATGGAGGGCCGTCGGGTCATCCTCATTGCTCCGGACTGGCCCAGGCGAGCTTGGTACCCAGACCTGCTCCATCTGTCCGTAGAGGTGCCGTGGCATCTTCCGGACCGTCCAGACCTTCTCTCACAAGGTCCGTTTTTCCGCCAGAATTCTGCGGCTCTCAGATTGACAGCGTGGCTCTTGAGTCCTGGATCTTGACGGCTTCTGGTATTCCTCCTGAAGTCATCTCCACTATGGCTCGGAAGTCTTCCTCGGCCAAAATCTATCACAGGACCTGGAGAATTTTCCTGTCCTAGTGTCGCTCTTCCGGCCATGCTCCTTGGCCTTTTTCCTTGCCAACCCTTCTGTCCTTTCTACAGTCCGGTCTGCAGCTAGGACTATCCCTCAATTCCCTCAAGGGACAAGTGTCGGCTCTGTCAGTGCTGTTCCAGCGGCGTATCGCCCGGCTGGCTCAGGTCCGCACCTTCATGCAGGGCGCGTCTCACATCATTCCGCCTTACCGGAGGCCCTTGGATCCCTGGGACCTCAATTTGGTCCTCACGGCCTTGCAGAAACCCCCCTTTGAGCCTCTTAGGGAGGTTTCTTTGTTTCGTCTTTCACAGAAAGTGGTCTTTCTAGTGGCCATAACTTCCCTCAGGAGAGTCTCTGATTTGGCTGCGCTCTCTTCGGAGTCACCTTTTTTGGTTTTTCATCAAGACAAGGTGGTTCTCCGTCCGACTCCGGACTTTCTCCCTAAGGTGGTTTCTCCTTTCCACCTTAACCAGGACATTTCCCTGCCTTCCTTTTGTCCGGCTCCTGTTCATCGCTTTGAAAAAGCGTTGCATACTCTGGATCTGGTGCGGGCGCTCCGGATCTATGTGTCTCGCACCGCTGTTCTTAGGCAGTGCACCTCTCTTTTTGTGCTAACCACAGGTCGGCGTAAGGGCCTCTCGGCTTCTAAGCCGACCTTAGCTCGTTGGATTAGGTCAGCCATTTCCGATGCCTACCAGTGTACTCAGGTGCCTCCCCCGCCGGGGATCAAGGCACACTCGACCAGAGCTGTCGGTGCCTCTTGGGCTTTCAGGCACCAGGCTACGGCTCAGCAAGTCTGTCAGGCTGCCACCTGGACTAGCCTGCATACCTTTTCAAAGCACTACCAAGTGCATGCTCATGCTTCGGCAGATGTGAGCTTGGGTAGACGCATCCTTCAGGCGGCTGTCGCCCATTTGTGAAGTTAGGCTTTGCCTACTTCTCAGTTTCTCTGTTTATTCCCACCCATGGACTGCTTTGAGACGTCCCAATGTCTGGGTCTCCCATAGGAACGATAAAGAAAAAGAGAATTTTGTTTACTTACCGTAAATTCTTTTTCTTATAGTTCCGTATTGGGAGACCCAGCACCCTTCCTGTTGCCTGTTGGCAGTTTCTTGTTCTGCGTGTTATCACCGGCTCTTGTCGTGGACAGAGTCTCCGGTTCTTCCGGTTCTTGCTCTGTCTTTACTTGTGGGTGGCTATTCTCCTTCAGCTTTTGCACTAAACTGGCTAGATCTGGTTATCCAGGGGGTGTATATGCTCAGAGGGAGGAGCTACACTTTTTAGTGTAGTACTTTGTGTGTCCTCCGGAGGCAGAAGCTATACACCCAATGTCTGGGTCTCCCAATACGGAACTATAAGAAAAAGAATTTACGGTAAGTAAACAAAATTCTCTTTTTTTATGCATTCAGAACACCCAGTATAAATGTGACGCCCTGGCCTATCAGGTTGTCACAGAGTATTGTGCAATCTGCCCTTCTGTGCAATATCCACCTCCTCCTTGGTTACGGGTTCCCAACTAATGGTGTTGCCAACATCAGCCAATCAAAATTTTAGGAACACTCTGCACCACACCCACCAGACACACCAGTGGACGGTCTGAGTGGAATAGGGTCGCCCACTTGGGGGGTTGGTAAGGGGAGGTCAAGAGTGTCATGAGTCAGTCAGTTTAAGAGTGAAGGAGAAAGAGGAGGTCAGGAGCTGGGCTCCTTGGAAGTCACTGGGTAGCAGACGGTGGTCTGGGCCTAGTAGGAGCTGGACCCCCGGTTGCAGGGGATCGTGACAAGGGGCACGGAACTGTTGAGGAGGACAGCTGGCGGCCTTGTACCATCACCGGGCTAGGACCAGGGCACGACTGGGTACGTGGACCCTAGGTCAGGGAGTAGCTTCAGGCAACCTGACAATTGACCCGACGAGAACGGAGCCTTCAAGATCCGCTCTCCACCCGCTCCAAAATCTGGGTACTAGCGCAACGAAGGGGATAGGACTTTCCACTAAAACGGTCCCAAGCGTGAACCCTGAGAGCAAGCTCCCTCAGTTAGCCACACTGGGGAGCGGGACCCGACTAGTTCTACACTACAGGAGCCAACTAGTAAGTGAACTTAGTGCCAAGAGGAAGGTCACAGATCATCAGGCAACAGGACCCAAACGTGCTCCCCTCGGCGGCAGCGGTGTCCAGAACTTTGGTTTACCAAGTTGTCGGTGTCAGCTTTATGGACTGAGTGAGTACGCAAGTGACCCTTTCACTCCCAATGGCACTCCCCAACACCATCACCGAGTCCTGGGGCATCCCCTCTACCCGTGGAGGGGTTAAACACCTAGCTGCCCACTCCATCACCCCCGGGTACTCCCAGCTGCAGCGGTGGTACTCCACCTTACCACACACCACGGGTGGCGTCACGAACTTTAAATATACAATCCCCTGTAAATACCCCCTTTATTTGAGTGGCTGCACAACCCCCGGGTCCGGACGCCCCTCAAGCCACCACGGGCCCGGATCCGAGCAGCCCGGCTGCTGACGCGGAAGCGGCACATAAACATGCCAATAATATGTGCTGTACATGGGAATAGGACAATCGTATTAGTGATCGATCTGTCCCCATCACTGTTTAATCAGTGTGTGTAAACAGGGTGTTCACCACTGATCAGCTTGTATATAGCAGATCAGTAGTTATTTATTGGCCTGTATTGTTGGGAAAGTGGAGTGTTTTGAATTCTGAGTGGATTAACATTACACTGGTCAAGATAGCAAAACTCATTGATTCCATGTCCAACTGGATAAAAGATAGCCACAAGTGAACCATGGGCAGCATAAATCAGAGTCAAACAGCGCCATTTCAGCTGTGTGTGTATAGGGAGAGTCCTGTAACTCAAGGGGAGTGGGGCGCGGAGAATCTGCTGGGGTGCGGCCTCCTGGACTATTCACCTGAGCTGTATAGAACCCTCCACGACTTTTATGCGGGCATCACACGAGACGAGCTATCGTGCGATGCATCGTCGGGGTCACGGTTTTCATGACGTACATCCGGCATCGTTTGCAATGTCGTTTCGTGTGACACCTCCGAGCGAAGCAGTATCGCTCACAAATCGTGAGTCGTGTACATGTCGCTTATTTTTAAAAAATCGTTTATTTTTCATGGCGCCGGTTGTTCATCGTACCTGGAGCAGCACACATCGCTCTGTGTGACACCCCGGGAACGATGAACACAGCTTACCTGCGTCCCGCGGCACCCGCCGGCTATGCGGAAGGAAGGAGGTGGGCGGGATGTTTACGTCCCGCTCATCTCCGCCCCTCCGCTTCTATTGGCCGGCGGCTGTGTGACGTCGCTGTGACGCCGAACGTCCCTCCCCCTTCAGGAAGAGGATGTTCGCCGCCCACAGCAAGGTCGCTCAGCAGGTAAGTACGTGTGACGGTGGTTTAACGACTTTGTGCGACACGGGCAGCGATTTGCTCGTGACGCACAAACGACGGGGGCGGGTACGATCGCTCGTGCGATCGCACGATAGATCGTACCGTGTGACGCCCGCATAAGGTCTAAATTCAATAAATATTTTTATGAGTTTCTGACACTGTGTATTTTAATATCTGCAACATCACCCCCCCTTCCTCTCCCAAAACACTTTGTGGTAACTTAATTTTAAAGGGAAGCCATCACTAATGAGTCACATGACACCCGGGAGGGAAAATAGCTAATAGCCTCAACATGGCCATTTTTACTTAGGGATGTATTTACTTTTGTTTTCTAAGGTTTGGAAATTAATGGCGGTGTGCTGAGTTATTTAGAGGGCACATTAAATTTACACTGTTATACAAGCTGTACACTGACTACTTTACATTGTATCAAAGTGTCAGATCTTCAGTGTTGTCCCATGAAAAGATATAATAAAATATTCACTAAAATGTGATGGGTGTACTCACTTTTGTGACATACTGTATATGGTCATATTGCTCCTTGAAAGATCATGCTATTGCTCCCTGACTGAAAAAAATGAATTCATACACAAATGAGGCTTAGGTGTTCTTGGAACGTCAACACGTTCTTCTGCTGGACTGACCGCTCACTGTCTGTATCACATAAAATACAATGTTTAAATTTAATGTTTACTTATGGGTTGTTTCTATACAATCAGCAAAACATCTTAAGGCTATATTCACAAGACCATTTTTTGTTATGACTACTGTTGAGGGGGAAAAACTGACTGCACTAGAACCAATGATAATCTTTCGGGATGTTCAGATGACCACTTTTTACGCAGAAAAACTGTCCACTTAAAAAAATTGCAGTATGCATTAGTCTCTGCCATTTTTCAGATGAGACTCATCTATTCAAATCTATGGAAAACAAATCCGTACGGATCATCCATATAACATCAGAATTTTACATGTACATTGCAGTTATTAGCATAGGAAACTGTATTTGTTGTAAATCATAATTACTGGTGAATAGTGCAGTGGCAATCTGGGTACCATGGTTATCTTCAGCTATGACCGCTTATAACCTGAGTGATGTTACGCAGCGGCTTAATCAGTTTCTGCTTGAAGCCACAGCGTGTGGCCATGTTCTGGGCCCGCATGCTGCGACTTCAGAGTCGGGATCATCGTGGGACTCGTGTGGATTACTTCAGAACTGGGTGTTTAGGGTTAATAAACAGGTGAAAGAGTGTAGTTTTTTTATTTCAAAAAAAGAATTTTTGGTGTTTGTGTTTTTCTTTTCACTTACAGATTAGTAATGGGTGGGTCTTATTGACACCTCCCATTACTAATCTAGAGCTTAGTGGCAGCTGTGAGCTGTCATTAACCGCTGATGTTACCCTAATTGCCACTGCACCAGGGTAATTGGGATGAGACTGGTAAAGTGCTGGAATTATTGCATCTAATGGTTGCGACAATTCTGGGTGGCTTCACGTTGCTAGTTTTAGGCTGGAGGGGCAAAAACCATGGCCCTCCACAGCCTGAGAATACCAGCCCCCAGCTGTCAGCTTTATTGTGTCTGGGTATCATAATTGAGGGGAACCGCATTCTGTTTGGTTTTTTTCTAATTATTTATTTAAATAATTTAAAAAGCCGCATGGGGTTCCTCTTCTTTTGATACACAGCCAAGATAAGCACATGGCTGGGGGCTGCAGCCTGTAGCCGTAGGCTTTATCTGTGCTGGGTATCATATTGGGGACCCTATGCCAATTGTTTTATTTATTTTTACACCACGCTAGACCTGCACAGAGCACCTGTGATTCCAGGCAGTCAGCTGACACTCAGGGATGGGGTGCGTTTTTACTGCAAATCACAGATGCCAGAACTGCCAGTGGGCGGGGTAAGCAGTGCATATGCATGAGAGTAATGAGCGGCCCCAGAAGTAGTGTTACAGCCGCTCGGAGACTGGTAAGTATAACGCTCCTGCTTTATTTCTATGTCCTTTCCTTTTCCTTTATTTATTTACTTTTTTTAATTACCCGTGTAGTCGGTTTCAGAACCGAAGTCGGATGCCATGAGATCAGGTATGCAGAGGGAAACACAAAGGGCACAGGTAACAGAAGACAAGACCAGAGAGTGAGGAGCCACAAACACGGGAGGGAGGATGAACCAGGTTGGGTAACCAACTGACAGGAGCGGGAAGTCAGTTCCTGGGACAGACGGACAAACGGGGAAGGATATACAGTTAGGTCCAGAAATATTTGGACAGTGACACAATTTTCGCGAGTTGGGCTCTGCATGCCACCACATTGGATTTGAAATGAAACCTCTACAACAGAATTCAAGTGCAGATTGTAACGTTTAATTTGAAGGTTTGAACAAAAATATCTGATAGAAATTGTAGGAATTGTACACATTTCTTTACAAACACTCCACATTTTAGGAGGTCAAAAGTAATTGGACAAATAAACCAAACCCAAACAAAATATTTTTATTTTCAATATTTTGTTGCGAATCCTTTGGAGGCAATCACTGCCTTAAGTCTGAAACCCCTGGACATCACCAAACGCTGGGTTTCCTCCTTCTTTCCTTCTTAATGCTTTGCCAGGCCTTTACAGCCGCAGCCTTCAGGTCTTGCTTGTTTGTGGGTCTTTCCGTCTTAAGTCTGGATTTGAGCAAGTGAAATGCATGCTCAATTGGGTTAAGATCTGGTGATTGACTTGGCCATTGCAGAATGTTCCACTTTTTTGCACTCATGAACTCCTGGGTAGCTTTGGCTGTATGCTTGGGGTCATTGTCCATCTGTACTATGAAGCGCCGTACGATCAACTTTGCGGCATTTGGCTGAATCTGGGCTGAAAGTATATCCCGGTACACTTCAGAATTCATCCGGCTACTCTTGTCTGCTGTTATGTCATCAATAAACACGTGACCCAGTGCCATTGAAAGCCATGCATGCCCATGCCATCACGTTGCCTCCACCATGTTTTACAGAGGATGTGGTGTGCCTTGGATCATGTGCCGTTCCCTTTCTTCTCCAAACTTTTTTCTTCCCATCATTCTGGTACAGGTTGATCTTTGTCTCATCTGTCCATAGAATACTTTTCCAGAACTGAGCTGGCTTCATGAGGTGTTTTTCAGCAAATTTAACTCTGGCCTGTCTATTTTTGGAATTGATGAATGGTTTGCATCTAGATGTGAACCCTTTGTATTTACTTTCATGGAGTCTTCTCTTTACTGTTGACTTAGAGACAGATACACCTACTTCACTGAGAGTGTTCTGGACTTCAGTTGATGTTGTGAACGGGTTCTTCTTCACCAAAGAAAGTATGCGGCGATCATCCACCACTGTTGTCATCCGTGGACGCCCAGGCCTTTTTGAGTTCCCAAGCTCACCAGTCAATTCCTTTTTTCTCAGAATATACCCGACTGTTGATTTTGCTACTCCAAGCATGTCCGCTATCTCTCTGATGAATTTATTCTTTTTTTTCAGCCTCAGGATGTTCTGCTTCACCTCAATTTAGACCGCATGTTGTCTGGTCACAGCAACAGCTTCCAAATGCAAAACCACACACCTATAATCAACCCCAGACCTTTTAACTACTTCATTGATTACAGGTTAACGAGGGAGATGCCTTCAGAGTTAATTGCAGCCCTTAGAGTCCCTTGTCCAATTACTTTTGGTCCCTTGAAAAAGAGGAGGCTATGCATTACAGAGCTATGATTCCTAAACCCTTTCTCCGATTTGGATGTGAAAACTCTCATATTGCAGCTGGGAGTGTGCACTTTCAGCCCATATTATATATATAATTGTATTTCTGAACATGTTTTTGTAAACAGCTAAAATAACAAAACTTGTGTCACTGTCCAAATATTTCTGGCCCTGACTGTAGGTAAGGACACGGTAAGGCTATGTGCCCACGGGAGATTAAACCTGCGGATTTATCTGTGGAAAATCCGCTGATTTTCTGGATTTTCCAGATAAATCTGTAGGTTTCAGCATATACAGACACTCCCCATGTTATCCTATGGGATAGGGGGAGTGCTGTGTCCATGCTGCAGATACGTGCGGCTGCGGAACATGCTGCGGATGTCCTGCAGCCGCACGTAATTGCTTTCTGTGGAATTACCTGCGGAAATCCCGGCTCTCCACTATGGAGATAGGGCCGGGACTTCCGCAGGTAAGCCGCATGAATGCCTACAGGTTAACCGTAGCTATTTCGCTGTACTACCGCAGCTAAAAATAGCTTCGGATTCTGGCGATTAGCTGTGGGAAACCTGCGGCCGTACCCGTGGATATATCCGCAGGTACAAACTTCCGTGGGCACATAGCCTAACAAGGAGTCAGATCAAACAGGAAATCTCAGTAGAGTCAGTCACAGGCTGCAGAGCAAAACTATAACCAGCACAGGAATGCAAGTGCAGAGACCAGATATCGTGTCTGCTGAAACCAGAACGAGTCTGATGGGAGTTAACCCCTGACATGACCAGGCCGGGTCTGGGAAACTGGAGCGGAGAATACCGGCCGTGGATCATGACAATATACCAAATTTGTATGATAGATGCAGGCCCTACCACACGGATCTGCACATCTTGAGAATGGGACCCTGTCACTCGCCTACGGAGGAGTAGTGTTTGCACATTCTCGTCTCTCTCTTTTTTAATTTCTATCATTTCTACAAGAATGTAAAACTACATTTCACCATAACGGGCCAGCAAGTGTATCAGTGGTGTTATTTTCAGAAATGATTTGGCAATTTGTAAATGGCAGACAGCAGAATTGTGAATGCTGCACTGGATGCATAGTACAACCCTAGCAAATTGGAAGAGAAATACTATTGCAAATGTGCCAGAAAAAGGGTGTAGATGATGATTGTATAGGTAATTATCAACCCATGGGATGGGGACATTGAAATTTAGCATCTGACCCTGTGTTCCAAAAGGAGACCTGACGCTGCTGGTGGAGCCTGGCATCTCTGTACTATATTCCTCACAAGTTCTCTATTTATTGTCATCAAATGGGAATGTATGCAGCCAGGGCAAAATATGGGAATAATTCTCACACTACTGCTATATCTAGACAGGCCTAATGTATACTGTACAGGCTGATATGTTACCTGCACTGATACATTGTATCTAACAGGGCACTACAGAGAGGAGGGATGAAAATGAAGATTAGAAAATAGTGCAGCATGGAGCAGATGTCATTTACCTCATAATTAGGGTTCACTCAGATGTCAGTTTCACGTTCAGGTTTTGTCCCTGTTCTTCATATAATACACATGTCTGTGTATTTTTCCTAATCAATCGGTCCGATATTTGGTTCGAGAAGCTTAGAAATCTGCATCAGTTTTTTTTCTTTCTTATGAGCAAAACAGCTCCTATGGCGAATACTGAGTCAGCAATGATGAAAATCTGATCAAAACGCTGATAAAACTGCGATGGTCCATGTTTGACTTTCTGCACTGCCTGAATCCTTCTGGACATGCTCTCAATCAGATTCAAGCATGTCTCAACCAAAATCTGCTGCCAGGTCTTTTCTAGGTGGTCCCACTTGTGCATACTTGGGTATGTATACAGCTTTGTCTTCAGCTCTACCTGCAAGTGTTCAATTGTGTTGAAGTCTGAAGACTATGAACCATTTATTCGCCAATCTTGACGCATGCTTTGGCTCATTGTCCTGCTGGAACACAATGGCGTCCTTTACATACCTATAGTACTCGAGTGTACAAAGTAAAGGGTGCTTTACACACTGCGACATCGCTAGCGATCTTATTAGCGATGTGACACTCCAGATCACAGATGCAATCTGCCGAGATCGCACATAGGTCGATTTTATAGCGCCGGTCACATGTGCGATCTTGGCAGATCGCATCTGCGAACTGGCGTGTCACATCGCTAACGGGATCGCTAGCGATGTCGCAGCGTGTAAAGCACCCTTAACTGGTTTTGTAGGATACTCACATAGCTCAGCATTGAGACAACCATAGATCCTGGTCAAGTATCCTAAGCTTTCAGCTGTGAAATAACCCTATATGGTCAGGCTTCCTGCACCGAACTTGGCAGTTACTTTTATTTTCTCGATCCTTTGGGGACGTTACTACATAATGAATGGGGGAAGATACTTCTATGACTTTATAGGATTTAAAACGCTACAAGGGCCCATAGATTTGACCAACATTCGGAGGGGGGGAGGCCCAGGCCCAAACTCTTCATCGGTGCCTATCGGACTCTAGTTATGCTACAGGGCCTAGACTATATCCGCACGCTGCATCTTTGTGGTGACTACAGAATTTCACCCTGTGGTTACAGAAACGCAACCTGGGGCTCAAAAACACACCCAAAAAACACATTCTTTTCTACTCTTACTTTCACCTATTTTAGATCTAGTCTAAAACATATTTGGCCACTTTTTTTGTTAGAGAATGACAAGAAAAGTTATACATATCACCACTAAAATGTGACATTTCATCCCTTTGATGCTGTGTGCACACAACCGTTTTCTCTCCATCCGAGAAAAGTGGCTGGATTATTTTAATCACACTGTTCAGAGGTGGAGAGAAAAAAAGTGTCTCCACCTTTTTCCTTGAGTCAGTGAAAATCAGACTGCACTCGGATGAACTCCGTGCACCGTCCGATGTTTTCTATGGCCCCATATAGTTGCATTGCCGATTTTGATCCGACACTCAGATCAAAATTGTACGTCACCGATTTTTTTTTTTTTTACTTATCACTTGGAGGAAAAAACTAGCCGTGCATAGCCCTGTAGGATATCATAGGTCCAAGTGCAATCCGTTAAAACCAAAGATAGAACTTGGAAGGAAAATCGGTTATTTTAGAAGAGCATTTCATATCAAAGATGGTGTATTGTTCTAGATGTTATTCTTCTATTGTTCTTATTCTAGATGTGGGCCAGTATGTACAATAGGGCAGCATGGTTGCTCACTGCTTTGCAGCACTGGGGTAACAAGGTGTTTACTCTCAACTGAGACAGTGATGATGATAGCTGTACAGCGCTGTGGTATATGTTGGCGCTATATTAGTGAGCATAATAATATGAACTAATCTGGTTTTTGTTCCATCTTTCCTACTGAAGGTTGAAAATGTCCGCCTGCTTGACCGGATATCTTCTAGAAAGCCAGTCTTGGGAACCTTGTATCTCACAGCCACCCATGTCATCTTTGTGGAAAATATCTCAGAAACTCGCAAGGAAACTTGGGTTAGTTAACATTTCTTTAGTATTTCATAGATAGAAAATATTCTGTAGTTGTACATATCTGTTACCTTTCTTTAATTCATTTATTTTTTTCTAGATCTGTAAAGTGCTCTGTGCCTCATAGCTGTGTCGTGACATTACCATACAGAGTTGCTCAACACTACATTAATATGCTCCATTAATATGCTCCTGATGAAGGGTACATTAGTATTATTCTGTCTTCTCTTGAGGCAATTCAATCGCAGTTAAGTAGGACTCGCGGAAACATATCATTTGCACAGACCCAGTCGCCCTGCACGTTCTTAAGTAGAAACATTTGATGGAATCCAATAACTTGGTCATCGTCTGATAAATACAGAAAACACTACGGGCCTGATTCATCATTTGTGATTTATTGAAATCACTTTTCTTTTTTTGTCTTGTGGTAATTGCTGATATTTTTTGCATCAAATTTTTCAAAATGGTGCACGCAGTCCATGAATTTGGTGCAAAATAAAAAAAATGTGCTTAATTCTTATTTTTAAAGCACCACATCAGCATTTTTTTAACTCTGGAGTGGTGCTTTAAATCTGCCCATTCATATACTCGCCCACCAGCTGCTTTATCCTTTTTCAGTGTCGCTCCAGCCCGTTGGCGCCATATTAGTCCCGTAACTTCTGAGTGGCTGGAAGTCAGAAGTTACATTTTAAGCACTTAAAACAAGTCTATCAGAGCAAGAACAAGGATCTCATAGAGATGTACAGTTAGGTCCAGAAATATTTGGACAGTGACACAAGTTTTGTTATTTTAGCTGTTTACAAAAACATGTTCAAAAATACAATTATATATATAATATGGGCTGAAAGTGCACACTCCCAGCTGCAATATGAGAGTTTTCACATCCAAATCGGAGAAAGGGTTTAGGAATCATAGCTCTGTAATGCATAGCCTCCTCTTTTTCAAGGGACCAAAAGTAATTGGACAAGGGACTCTAAGGGCTGCAATTAACTCTGAAGGCGTCTCCCTCGTTAACCTGTAATCAATGAAGTAGTTAAAAGGTCTGGGGTTGATTACAGGTGTATGGTTTTGCATTTGGAAGCTGTTGCTGTGACCAGACAACATGCGGTCTAAGGAACTCTCAATTGAGGTGAAGCAGAACATCCTGAGGCTGAAAAAAAAGAAAAAATCCATCAGAGAGATAGCAGACATGCTTGGAGTAGCAAAATCAACATTCGGGTACATTCTGAGAAAAAAGGAATTGACTGGTGAGCTTGGGAACTCAAAAAGGCCTGGGCATCCACGTATGACAACAGTGGTGGATGATCGCCGCATACTTTCTTTGGTGAAGAAGAACCTGTTCACAACATCAACTGAAGTCCAGAACACTCTCAGTGAAGTAGGTGTATCTGTCTCTAAGTCAACAGTAAAGAGAAGACTCCATGAAAGTAAATACAAAGGGTTCACATCTAGATGCAAACCATTCATCAATTCCAAAAATAGATAGGCCAGAGTTAAATTTGCTGAAAAACACCTCATGAAGCCAGCTCAGTTCTGGAAAAGTATTCTATGGACAGATGAGACAAAGATCAACCTGTACCAGAATGATGGGAAGAAAAAAGTTTGGAGAAGAAAGGGAACGGCACATGATCCAAAGCACACCACATCCTCTGTAAAACATGGTGGAGGCAACGTGATGGCATGGGCATGCATGGCTTTCAATGGCACTGGGTCACTTGTGTTTATTGATGACATAACAGCAGACAAGAGTAGCCGGATGAATTCTGAAGTGTACCGGGATATACTTTCAGCCCAGATTCAGCCAAATGCCGCAAAGTTGATCGGACGGCGCTTCATAGTACAGATGGACAATGACCCCAAGCATACAGCCAAAGCTACCCAGGAGTTCATGAGTGCAAAAAAGTGGACATTCTGCAATGGCCAAGTCAATCACCAGATCTTAACCCAATTGAGCATGCATTTCACTTGCTCAAATCCAGACTTAAGACGGAAAGACCCACAAACAAGCAAGACCTGAAGGCTGCGGCTGTAAAGGCCTGGCAAAGCATTAAGAAGGAGGAAACCCAGCGTTTGGTGATGTCCATGGGTTCCAGACTTAAGGCAGTGATTGGCTCCAAAGGATTCGCAACAAAATATTGAAAATAAAAATATTTTGTTTGGGTTTGGTTTATTTGTCCAATTACTTTTGACCTCCTAAAATGTGGAGTGTTTGTAAAGAAATGTGTACAATTCCTACAATTTCTATCAGATATTTTTGATCAAACCTTCAAATTAAACGTTACAATCTGCACTTGAATTCTGTTGTAGAGGTTTCATTTCAAATCCAATGTGGTGGCATGCAGAGCCCAACTCGCGAAAATTGTGTCACTGTCCAAATATTTCTGGACCTAACTGTATTTTGTTGTGACCGGTGCGCTCCATGAAACCCGAGCTGCCGTCAAGTCACAGATCACACGAGACTGGCCAGAGCGTCACTGGAAAAAGGTGAAGATGGCAGCAGGTGAGTATGAGACAGGGGCCGCGGACTTAAGGGGGCTTTACACGCTACGATATCGTTAATGTTTTGTCGTCGGAGTCAAGTTGTTAGTGACGCACATCCGGTGTCATTAACGATATCGCAGCGTGTGACACTGACCAGCGACCTTAAGCGACCTCAAAAATTGTGAAAATCGTTCACCATGGATAGGTCGTCCCAAACTCAAAAATCGGTAAGGGTTGTTTATCCAGGTGGTTCATCGCTCATGCGGCAGCACACATCGCTGTGTGTGACACCGCAGGAGCGAGGAACATCTCCTTACCTGCCGCTGGCCACAATGCGGAAGGAAGGAGGTGGACGGGAGGTTATGTCCTGCTCATCTCCGCCCCTCCGCTTTGATTGGCCGGCCGCTTAGTGACATTGCGGTGACGTCGCTGTGATGCCGAACGTCCATCCCCCTTGAAGGAGGGATTGTTCAGCAGTCACAGTGACGCTGCCGTAGCGATAATGTTCATACCCATGTGACCTGGTATCCAGCTTTGTTGGCTGAGGCCCCGCCCCTTCTGGTCACATGGGTATGACCTCACAAAGGTCCTGCAAGAGACAAAGTGAATTTTTTGTATAACGCATACTAATTCTAACAGGGGGAGGAGATAACTATGAATATATTATCTGCTCCTCAGCTACTGTCACTCAACAAGCAGCTAATTTTATAAACTTTACTTTTTTGGATTTCAAAACCAATACATCAGAGCTGACCACTATAGGTATGTATAGAATCAGCCTGATAGTGCCAGTATAGCACTGACTTTAGCTTATATACGAAAACCCTGGTGATTGGTTCCCTTTAAGTAGGATTATAAGTCTGGAGCTTATTCCAGGAGTGGCATTTTCATTTGGAAGCAGTTGTTGTGAACCTACAACATGCTGTCAAAGGAGCTGTCAATGGAAGAGAAAGAGACCTTCATTAGGCTGAAAAAAAGAAGAAATCCATCAGAGAGATAGCAGAATTGTTAGGAGTAGCCAAATCAACAGTTTGATACATTCTGCAAAAAAAAAAAAGAGGTCCCATGTGAGCTTGGGTACTCAAAAAGGCCTGGGCATCCCTCAGAAGATAACAGTAGTGGATGATCGCAGAATCCGTTCCATGGTGAAGATAAATCACTTCACAACCTTCACCCAAGTGAAGAACACTCTCAAGGAAGTCGGTGTTTCAGTAGCTAGGTCTATCATAAAGAGGAAGACTTCATGAGAGCAAACACAGGGGGTTCACCACAAAATGCAAACCATTAATCAACCTTAAATATAGAAAAAGCAGATTAGACTTTGTCAAAAAGCATCTAAAGAAGACAGCCCATTTCTGGAAAAGCATTGTATGGACAGATGAAAGTAACATCAACCTATACCAGAATGATGGCAAAACAAAAACCAAAGACGAAAATAATATGGACATATACCCTGTGGTAACTGAATATGTGCATATAAATAAACATAGGGCACTTAGTAAACACTCTTTTTGATAAAAAAAAAAAAGCATAAAGCCATCACACCGCGACAAGGTGTACCCAGTCGGGACAGTACCTACACTCTCTAATATTAAAACCTCACCATGGGTCAAAATAGGCCTCAGTGTGAATAAGGGCAGAGAGTGGCTGGGTCCCAACTGGACACACAGCCATGGGAAGCATAGAATGAAATGCCCAGCTCACTGAGAGGGGGCCACACCCTATTTGTACTAAATACAAAAGACTACATAAAAACAAAAAAGTGAGCCTGAGTATGAGTTGGTATGCATGGAGTTTGTAAGCTTATGTATGCCAACTCATACTTCGGCTCACTTTTTTGTTTTTATAGAATGATGGGAAGAAGAAAATATGGAGAAGGTTTGGAGCGGCTCTTGAACCAAAGCACGCCACATTATCTGTAAAACATGGTGGAGGCAGTGTGATGGCCAGGCATGCATGGCTTCCAATGGCACTGGGTCACTAGTGTTTATTGATGATGTGACTGAAGCCAGAAGCAGCCGGATGAATTCTGACGTGTACAGGGCTGTACTTTCTGCTCAGTCAACCATATGCAGCAAGGTTGACTGGACAGCGCTTCACCGTACAGATGGACAATGACCCAAAACATACTGCAAAAGCAACCCAGGAGATTTTAAGACAAAGAAGTGGAATATTCTGCAATGGCTGAGTCAATCCCCAGATCTCAACCCCATTGAGCAACATTTCACTTATTTAAGACAAAACGTAAGGCACAAAGACACACAAACAAGCAACAATTGAAGTCAGCTGCAGTAAAGGTCGGCAAAGCATCACAAAGAAGGAGACCCAGTGTCTGGTGACATCCACGGCTTCCAGACTTCAAGCAGTCATTGCCAGTAAAGAATTCTCTAAAAAGTAATAAAAATTAACATTTTATTTATGGTAAAGTTTATTTGTCCAATTACTTTTGTGCCCCTGAAATGAGAAGGCTTTTTGCACCTACCGATCTTTGGAATTTAATTGCACATGGACCTTCTGTTGCTGTTGCATGGTCTGTCAGCAAAAATCTTTTACACATTGTCAGTGTTATATCTAGTTTTCTGTGATTTCTTTTATATTTATAGATTCTTCACAGTTTGATCTCTGGGATTGAAAAACAAGCAACGACAGCTTCAGGTTGTCCATTACTTCTGCGTTGTAAGAACTTTCAGATTATACAGCTCATCATCCCTCAGGAAAGAGACTGCCATGACATCCACATATCTCTATCCCGACTCTCGCGACCAGGTATTATATGAATAGGATTACTTTACTACTATCAAAATAGATGATTTTAAACTATTTATTGACTATTAATATCTTTATAGTATGAAGTAAGGAACACTAAACCCTTCATGTCGTATATCATAGTTAAGATAACGTCTTGGCTACATCCATCAGGGTAGGTCCACAAAACTTCGGGAAAATCTGGGAGTTTTTTTACTCCCAGATTTTGAGCGGGTCTGCTCCAACAAGCACCTAAAAATTGTTCCCAGAGAATGATAATAAAAATAAACATAAACATCTTTATATAAAAATGACTTGCTCTGTATATTTTTAGGCTGTTGAGCATTTTTTAACTGCTTCAGATTTTCCAAAGCGATAAGCCGCTAAAAAAAGGTGACAGGACCATTTTTCAGGTGTATTCTGATTGGAAGGTGCTCGACATTTTACAATACAAGTCAATAGAAAGGCTCTAAAGATGCTTGGAAGATGCTTGGGGTTCTTTTTGAGCATTTTGTCAGAGTTTCAGCTTTTAAAGGTAAGGTGTCGCGTTTTTTAATTTTTGTATTAATAATAGTGATTATGAAATCAAGTATTTTTAATACAAAAATAAATTGACTGTTTATTTAGTTTTCATTTAATTCTAGTTTTACTGAAACACTGGGGGCTGCCATCTTTGATTTGCTGTGAGTAATGACAGTTACTCATCTCAAATACGGCAGCGCCTGGGTATAGAAGACCGTTGTCGGGCTCCGACTCCTATACTTAACACAGAGACAGCTTCTGCTGTGAAATGGATGCGCCCCCTGTGCTCTCCAGATCACAGCAGAAAGAGGAGATCAGCGCCATCTTTGTGGAGCCCACAGCGTGTACTGTGTGCTGCGATTTCCTCCTTTCACCTGCTCGGGATGTGTGAGTACCGGCTCCGGGCCGCTGCTACACCCCCCCTCTCCCCCGCTACCCTTACCCCTCCGCCACCAAAAACAAACCACCGGTGATCAATATAATTGAAAAGGCTCTTGGGAAACAGTGAAAAAAGCTAAATAAGATGTTTCAGGAAAAAAGCATTGTTGATTTCTAAAGCAGTTCTCTCTTGAAAACCTTCTTGGGTTTGCCTGCATGGAAAAAACGTCTTGTCCACATCTCCTTCGACAGAGCAGAGGCACACATTGGGAAGAGTGAGGGGGGACGAGAAGAGATGCAGGCCACTGTGCGAGATGCTTTTATTCCTTCCAGAGGGTTTTTGTACACTCTCTACTAGAAAAGTGATGCTTCACAGCTGTGTTATACAGGCATTCCCTCCTGTCAGGCTTCTGGTTCTCCTCATAGATAATAGCCAGAGAAGGCAGGAGACACAACTGGTCCTTCTGAATTCAGGATAGGTTTTGTGCTGAGTAATGTGATAACAGCCATTATAAAATGAATATAAAAAATTAATAATAATTGTCGCTACACAAGACGAGCATAAATAAAATAATCTATATATGCTTGTCTTGGGTAGTGACAATTATTATTAATTTTTTTAATATTAATTTTATAATGGCTGTTCTCACATTATTCAACACAAAACCTATCCAAAAGTATCTCTCAATGTATCTAAAATAATGTAATTTCTCACTTATTTGTTTTTTGTTATTCCCCTGTAGAGCCCCATTAGCAGAGACCACATCATTAAGAAATGGGGATTACAGGGATGTATTTTTTTACTTTAATTTTACAAGATTTAGTTCAAAATTTGGTGACATTGTCTTCTCTGGGACTGTGAGAGAGGAATCAGGATATGTCCGCATGCTGCAGATTAGGTGTAGAGATTTTCTGCACCCAAAAACGCACCTTGTGGCAGAAAATCCATGCGTTTTTCGGTGCATTTTTGGTGCGTTGTTTGGTGTGGGGTTTTTTTGCCATGCGTTTTTTGGTTAACTTAATGCCTGGAAGAGCTAAAAAAAAAAAAAAAAAAAAACCCGCACCAACAATTGACATGCTGCAGATTTTTTTTTTGGCACCTAAAAATGCAAGAATAAAATAACCAACATGCGCACAGTACTACAGAATTCTCATTGACTTTGCTGACATAAGGAGAGGCATGCAGATTTGGGCAAAAATCTGCACAATAAACTGCACCAAATCTGCAACAAAAAACTCAGCGTATGGGTGCAGTTTGTTGTCCTAAACTGTATGGATTTCCTTCTCCAGAAAAGTATATGGGAATTCAAAAAGGCTGTGCGCACGTTGCTTCTTTTTCCTTGCAGTTTTGGTTGCAGAAAAAAAGAAGCAGCATGTCCAGTTCTTTCTGCGTTTTTGACCTGCGTTTTTCCATTGCACATAGTGAAAAAACGCACCCAAAAATGCACAAAAAACACCAAAATGCGGCAGAAACGCATGCCTTTTTTGGCCAAATGTGCGTTTTTCTGCCAGAAGGTGCGTGTTTCACTGAAGAAACAAAACTGCAGTGTGCGCACATAGCCTTACAGCATCTGAATAATAACTGGAGCCTCGTGCTCAGGCCTTACACGATTGGGCCTGTATTGGCATTTTGTCAAGTAGCTGCTCTAAAAGAATACATTAGGATAATCGGGTAACCAATTTTCTTTCCTTCATAAATTTGCCAAAAGAGTACAAATGGGGGGAATTCATACACCAGTGCAACCCAGTGTACAGGGTATCAGCAAAATGCAAATCAGGCAAAAATATTTCTCATCTTCCAAATCTTTTTCACATAGAATATTGTTATTTGTCAGCTATCCAGTAAATCTTTGTGTGACATACAGCTTAAGGCTGGTTTACACGCAGCGACATCTCTAGTGATGTCGCTCGTGAAAGCACACGCCCCCGTCGTTTGTGCGTCATGGGCAAATCGCTGCCCGTGGCGCACAATATCACCAGGACACATAACATGTACTTACCTTCCTAGTGACGTCGCTGTGGGCGGCGAACAACCTCTTTTTTAAGGGGGAGGTTCGTGCGCCGTCACAACGACGTCACACAGCAGCCGACCAATAGAAGCGGAGGGGCGGAGACCAGCCACATTAACGACATGCCCACCTCGTTGCCGGAGGACGCAGGAACGCTGCTGTTTGTCGTTCCCGGGGTGTCACATGTAGCGATGTGTGCTGCCTCAGGATCGACGAACATCCTGCGTCCAACACCAGCAACGATTTTTTGAAAATGAACGATGTGTCAACGATCAACGATTAAGTGAGTATTTTTGATCGTTAGTTAACACTTGCTCATAGATGTCACACGCAACGACGTCACTAACAACGTCGGATGTGCGTCACGAATTCCGTGACCCCGACGACATATCGTTAGAGATATCGTTGCGCGTAAAGCCCCCTTTAGACAAAGGAGTATACAGCCGCTTCTAAAGGGTTAATCTACTAGAAGAAATAGCTGCTTGTAAAGGGTGTCTCTACTATGAAGAGTAGAGATAATCAAAAAGATTTGCAGGCAGTATATACAGTAGTTATTCAGTGTATGGACAGAAGTATTGTGATATCTACATATTACATCTACATGGTCTTTTATGGCAACACATCTAAATCCATAGCCAGCAATATGGCCTTGGTCCCCCCTTTGCAGCCATAATGGCTTCCACTCTTCTGGGAAGGTTTTCTACAAGATTTCGGAGTGTGTCTGTAAGAATTTTTGCCCATACATCCAGAAAATCATTTGTGAGGTCAGACACTAATTTCCAGGCCCACAATCTCTGTTTTAGTTAATCCCAAAGGCATTGTGAGGATTGAGATCATGGCTCTGCGCAGTCAGTAATGTCCATACCTTAATGGATCTTGCTTTGTGCACTGGAGCAGTCAAAGGGATAAAAAAAGACTTCACCAAACTGTTCCTATACAATTGTCCAAAATCTCTTGTTATGGTGAAGCATTAAGATTTTCCTTCACTGGATCTAAGGCGGGCTTTACACGCTGCAACATCGCTAGCGATGTTAAGCGCGATAGCACCCGCCCCCGTCGCACATGCGATATGTGGTGATTGCTGCCGTAGCGAACATTATCGCTATGGCAGCTTCACACGCACATACCTGGTCGGCGACGTCGCTGTGACCGCCGAACAATATCTCCTTCAAGGGGGAGGTGTGTTCGGCGTCACAGCGACGTCACTAAGCGGCCGGCCAATAGAAGCGGAGGGGCGGAGATGAGCAGGACATAACATCCCGCCCACCTCCTTCCTTCCGCATTGTCGGTGGAGGCAGGTAAGGAGATGTTTGTCGTTCCTGCGGTGTCACACATAGCGATGTGTGGTGCTGCAGGAACGACAAACAACATCGTACTGCCAGCTGCAGCAATATTATGAAAAGGAGCGACGTGTCACCGATCAACGATTTTTGACGCTTTTGCGATCGGTGATCGTCGCTCCTAGGTTTTACATGCTGCGATGTCTGTAACATCGCTGGATGTGCGTAAGCAACGACATGACCCCGACGATAAATCGTTACCGATGTCGCAACGTGTAAAGCCCGCCTAAGAAGCCTAGACCCAACCCCTGAAAGACAACCTCTGTGCCTCCACTCTTTGACTGCTCCTTGCTTTCAGGGTCATATAAATAAATCCAGGTCTCATCTAAGTGACCAGTCGATCCAGGAAGTTCTTATCAGTCCAGAAACGCTGACAAATGGACCGGGAAGTTTTCACTCGCGTGCTTCTCTGATCTGTTGTCAAACATTTGGGGACACACTTTGCAGATCCCTTCCTGATGTCCAAATGTTCATGGATAATGACACAAACACATTCACGGGAAAGCCCCATGATGTCTGCTATTGCTTTAGCTGAAATTCGTCGATTCTCCAGGTTGTGCACAGCATCGACGATCTCCGACAACAACCACTCGGTCGTCCAAGACGTTCCTCATCATTGGTGTTGAAGTGGCACGTTTTAAATTTGGCAATCCAGTTCTTAGCTGTGGAGTATGAAGGCATTGATCCCCCAATGTCTGCGACATCACCATGAATGTCCTTCTCGGACTTTCCTTGCAGAAATAAGAATTGTATCACTCTTCTGCTCTTAGTTGCTGTGAATATTGCATTAGACTCTGCCATTTTGTTTTCCCGCGTGCGTAGAACACTGTTGCCATAAGCAACACAGACAAAATTTTGAAAAACATATATTAGACACAAAAGGCTTTCATGTGATGTAACATTTGTTACCATAGAAACAAAAAAGCTCACAAAGTCAAAGACTTATCAGCAGCCCCTTGTACATTGCACTGCATTTAAAGCATAACCGATACCCCTTCAAGAAGCAGTTTGTGCTGGTAGGTGCTGTATACTTGCTGACTTAAGCTATCTGCCCACGGGACAACGTACCCATGGATATTTCCGCAGGTTTGTCCGCAGGTGTACCGCAGCTGCTCCCCGGAATCCGCAGCTATCCATTGCTGTGGGATTCGAGCATTTTTGTTGCTGTAAACTTGCGGGACAAGTGCGGAAATACCTGAGAAATTCCCGTCCTGTATCTCCATAGTGGAGGAGCGGGAATTCCGCAGATATTTCTGCATGACTAATTGACATGCAGTTACGTGCGGCTGCGGACATCCACAGCATATTCCGCAGCCGCACATACCGCACCATTGATACAGCACTCCCAAAATCCCATAGGATAACATGAGGAGTGTCTGTACTTGCTAGAACCTGCAGATATAGCTAGAAAATCCAGATAAATCCGCAGGTTTTCCGCGGCAAAATCCGTGGATATTTTGTACCGTGGACACATACCCTTACTGTGCAACATTAAATTAAGCCACAAACCCACATCTTTTACACCCCAATTATGCTATGGATACACTTCTAATTTTTGCTTAAAATTTTCATAGTAAAAATACCAGCTGAGACCCCCAACATTTTATAGACTTCGAGGACTATATCTAAGTGCAGGAATAAGTCTGAGCACTTTCCTGGTTACCTTTCTCCCATAACACTTGTGTAAATGTAAGAGGCCTGCAGTCAGTTGTTAAATGACGTAGATATCAGTCTGCACCTATCCTCATCCTCCTTTTTTATAATCTTAACCGAAATTATTTGTAGGCCGATAGTAATAACAATAGACCTACAAATTCATTAAGCCAATTTTTTTTTAATACATATGGCTTGCTGATAACCCAGATGGCAACCTGGGCCAGTCATTGCCACCTTATAACAAGCTTCACCAAACCCTTTTAGCACCTGAAGCTACTGGTGTCACTACTGATTCTTGCTTCCCTCCTAACTCTTCTGAGCCCTCATCTAGGTGCCTCCAAAGTTTTGTGACCCCTGGTGCCCTGGTTAACCAACCTTGACTGGTCCACTATAGGACTATAGGAAGGAGCATATCCTTTAAGGATGTTAAAACATTAGATAACTGTGATAGGGCAGAAGGGAGGTGGGTATGATGGGGACTGTGCTCACCTCCCACAGACCGGTCCTCCTGAATGAAGACTCATCTGATTAGCTAACTCTCATCTCACCTTAAGCTTGAACACCAGGAGGACCAGCAATGTCTTTATCTAGCTGGTGGTGAACCGAACCTGATCTGGTATGCTCTGGTGGTCCCTGCTGCACTCCAAAGTCCTCCCCGTCTTCCAGGGATCCTGGATCATCTCACTAGCGAAGGAGAGTACAACACCTTTCGTCGTCTTGGTACATGATCTATTGCACATGATGACATCACGACCCCTGACAAGGCTCTGATTACTTTTTCACTCTGCACTTCTGGAATGCAGCATGCGAACGCAGAACATCTTCTGTGGGAAGTCCAGGCACCGTTGTAGGTATTCGAGGACTCCTTCATTGCCAGTCTTCTTCGGAGTTTCTCCAACAGGGCATCCATTCTTCAGGGACAGTGCAGCAGCTCCAGGTTTCCGATGCTGAAGTCTGTCACATTAACATGACTTTGCCATGTTTTATCTCCACACTGCCTTGTATATTTACTAATTAGCGTACCAAATCAAAATTAGTCGCCGGACATGACACTTTAACCTTCTCCTGCAACGGCCAGTTTACTGGCTACACTCCCTCATCAACCAGCATCCCAGGGGGCACCACGGACGTGCAGAGAGCTTAGGTGGGAAAAGTACAACAATTAACTCTTCCAGGAAAGGAACATCTAATACATGGTGTGTTCCCCTACTAAATATTTAGTGTCTGCCATTGCATCATGAATGTTAGAAAAGACAGACTACATGGCTAAGGCTGGAAACACACCTATGCGAGTAAAATCGGTCCGAGTTGGCTGAAAAAAAATCGGCTGATTTTAGTTCACGTTAGGTCAGAGTGCAATGCAACTGCACTGTGATCCTGAGATTTTTCTCATGATTGCAGTGCGTGTGTGATCCGTGTGTGATCCTTTTTTTACTTAGCAGCTGTCATCTGCCATTCAGCTCTGCTACATGGCCGCTGACAACAGCCACAGACAGCCATGTAGCAGAGCTGAATGGCAGATGACAGCAGACACAGACAGAGACGGACGATCAGAATGAACTCGGGTGAACTTCACCCGACTTCATTGTCATGCCGCGGCTCTGTCTGTGTCGCGTCCTGATTAGTGGTCACACCGTGCAGGACTCACCGGTGACCGCTAATCCCCTCCCCTGAGTGACTGAATTGAGCAGCACGATTAGCGCTGCCGTCACTCAGGTTACCCGCGGCCAACTGGATCCTCCCCCCGTGACCGCAACTCACCTGTGACTTCATCGCTGTCACTCGGGCAACTTGCTGTCACTGTTGGAGGATCCAGCGGTGGCCGCGAGTTACCTGACTGCCATCATCAGCTGATCGCGATACTCACCTCAGTTGCTGCGTGGAGGTGACAGGAGCGGCGGTGTCTTCTGCAGCTCCTGTCACCTCCATGTAGCAGAGCTGAGAGCGTCGAGGGACCTCCGTGGATTACGTCGGACAAGGATGGGTTTTTTTCCTACTTAATAAAGTGGTGAACAAGGGTCTTTGTTATTGTTTATTATTTCAAATAAAGGATTTTTTCACTGTGTGTGTTTATTAACTTTAATTTACAGGTTAATCATTGGGGGTGTCTCGATGCCTGCAATGATAAATCTAGGATTTAATGGAAGCTATGGGCTGCCATTAACTCCTTATTACCCCGATTGCCAACGCACCAGGGCAAATCGGGAAGAGCCGGGTACAGTCCCAGAACTGTCGCATATAATGTATGCGCAATTCTGGGCGGCTGCTGACTGATATTGTTAGGCTGGAGGGCTCCCCATAACGTGGAGCTCCCCATCCTAAGAATACCAGCCTTCAGCCGTGTGACTTTATCTGGCTGGTATTAAAATTGGGGGGAAACCGCACGTCGTTTTTTTAAATTATTTATTTATTTTACTGCTCAGCATAGACACGCCCACCGGCTGCTGTGATTGGTTGCAGTGAGACAGCTGTCACTCAGCATGGGGGCGTGTCTGACTGCAACCAATCATAGGCGTCGGTGGGCGGGGAAAGCAGGGAATACGAGATTGAATAATGAGCGGCCGGCTTTTCAAAAGAGGAGAAGCTGCCGGAGCAGTGTGAACGCCGTGCAGAGCCGCGCTGGTGATCGGGGATCGGTAAGTATGAGAGAGGGGGGGGAGAGGGATAGACCGTCATGGACAGAGAGTGAGGGACAGAGATCGTGACCGACCGACAGACCGACCGACAGAGAGAGAATAGAGACCGAGAGGGAGAGACCAACTGACAGAGAATAGTGATTGACAGACATTGTGAGACATCACTCGTTTCCAGTGTTTTAGGAAACATGCGAGAAATGTATTTAGAAAATCGGATGTCACTAGGATGGTGTGAGTGCCGTCCCGTGACATCTGATTTTTTTTTTACACGCTCCCATAGACTTGCATTGGAGAGACTCGCAGTAGAAACTTGCAAAAAAGCAGCATGCTGCGATTTTTTTCTCAGTCCGATTTGGACTGAGAAAAAAAATCGCAAATGCGAGCTGAATCATTCACTAACATGTGTCCGATTCCAATGCGAGATTTTCTCTCATTGCTGTACTGCGAGAAACTCGCAAGTGAGAAGCAGCCCTTAGTGCTAGAATTTATACACCTGTGGCAATCAGTCTGAATTAAAAATATGAATTCAATTATTAATAGGTGTGTCCCAATAGTTTTGTCCAAAGAGGGTATTAGTAATTGGCCACTTTAACTAATGTGACATGGTTTTGGCCAATCTCTCACATATATTGACTGTAACACTTTTTATTTTATTGTGCTCTTTGTGTTTCTACTTCTATAAACCATACATTTCTCCTTTCCTCATAGTCAAGTATGAAGAGCTGTATTGCTTTTCATTCAATCCAAAACTGGACAAGGCTGAGCGGGAGGAAGGATGGAAGCTAATTGACTTGAAAGAGGAATACATCCGAATGGGCGTTCCCAAAAGCCTGTGGCAGCTCAGTGATGTAAACCGTGACTATCGTGTAAGTAACAATAATCAATTAGTAGCTCAAATCAGATATTTGTGAATAAAGGGGTCTTTTTCTACTGTAATAGTAAGCACAAAAAAAAAGAAATGTTGAGGAACCATGGCACTTGCCTGGCGAGCAGGTTTTCTCTTCCCGGTTTCCTGGTGGATAATTTGCTGTGTATGTGAAAAAGATCTCATCTACATGGCGCTTTGGAGAAAATCTGCAGATGACAATGATCGACATTATGGATTTGATATCTACAGTATGCAGATTTGCATTGCAAGTAATAAAAACCTTTGGTACATCTACAGTGAAATTCTCATAGTTTGTAGCAGATTGTTCCTCTGTGGATTTCCACTGTGGGAATCCACAGGAGATAAATGATGATGATGTAAATGATGATGATAATGTGATGTACCCTTTTAATTCTCCCATAATTGTTGGCAACTGGGAAAATCTAATTTTTCAAATAACAAAATTCACCGATATTTGTAATCTGCACTGATGCTTTATATACAGTGTGTCCACCCATATCTTGTCCACCGGCATTAACTTGAGAACGGCAGCAGCTATAGGCATAGAAGTGGTGTCTAGGTATAGTAAAGTAGCCATGCGCTACGCAATGAAACCACCTATAGCGCCACCTGGTGGAAAACAACGTTGTTAGCATTTTTATCTCGAAAACGGAACGGGGTTAGAGAAAAAAGTGAATTAAAAAATTGTAGGGCATCATCAATTCAATCGAATCGACACCTTGCATACAGAAATGCTATGATTTGAACGTGTTAAACTCACAAGGCTGCAGACGTGAAGCGATACCTCATGGATACCTTCCTACAAGCCAAAACATTGAATGCTGGTCACGCATATGGTGCTCATTTAACTTTGATGCTCAAAGTGGCGACCGTCAGCTGCAATGCACATCTGGACTATGGACAGTATACTGTATCTTGCTGCACGTTGTGCAATATGGTAGGTGACACGTTTAAACAAGCAGCTGTGATACGTCGTCGTAGGTCCTGCAATGTTAGTGGAGGGGTCGCATACACCTGCTGTTTAACATGACCTCACAGAAAGAAGTCCAATGGGGTCAGGTCAGGTGAGCGTGGAGGCCACTCCATTCAGCCACCATACCCAATGACTTGTAGGAAGGTCTCCATGAAGTATCACTTCACGTCTGCAGCCTTGTGAGTTTTACTCATTCAAATCATAGCATTTCTGTATGCAAGGTGTCGATTCGTATTGAATTGATGATGCCCTACAACTTTGTAATTCACTTTTTTTCTCTATCATCTCGTTCCGTTCTCAAGATAAAAATGCTAACTCCGTTGTTTTCCACCAGGTGGCGCTATAGGTGGTTTCATTGCATAGCGCATGGCTACTTTACTATACCTAGACACCACTTCTATACCTATAGCTGCCGCCGTTCTCAAGTTAATGGCGGTGGACAAGATATGGGTGGACACACTGTATATTGTAACCATTTGAGTATTTCTGAGCACCTAAGTTTATTAGTCCAAAAGGTGTATTTAGAGCGTCATGCTGGAATTCCTTCTCAGATTTACTGACATTTTCCTCTTGGTGGTATTATATCAGGCACAGAAAGCATAGTAATATGGCTGTAAGAAAAAAATTATGAACGCATGATCATCATCAGCTGCTAAATGAAAATTACTGATAGCTTCCAAAATAGCTTGACTGTTCCCAGTTATTGAAGCTTTGTGATCTGAGGAGCATTCATATCACATATCAGCGCTAATATTGTGGTGGAAGGATCTTCACATTTTTTAAACATCTTAGGGTCCTCTTATGCCGACTGAATACAGGCATGGCTCCTCCGCTAACCAGAAAACCTTTACCAATCAATACTGGCATAATACATCCGCTGACCAGTAAACCTTTTACCAATCGGCAGTTCTTTAGTAGACTGTTTACATAGGTAGGCCACAGTAAATGATGCACACTGAGCAAATTTTGATAGATCGCTCATTGCGCATAGGCTGCCACAGCTCGTGTGAGTCTGGTTTACACAGGATGATGCATCAACAAGAACTATGATCTTGTGCACTGTGCAAAAGATCATATTCCCCCAATAAACGAGAGTTACATTCATTCATCAGGTGTCGAGCAGCCTGTTTACACTGCAAGATAATCAAGTATTTTTATGAAGGCTCGTTCATGGTTATCTTTCAGTGTAAATACAGCTTTACCCAATTTCCCCGACCTGACCTGGTATTTCTATAGAGTCCCGTATTTTAGTAGTAAAACAATAGGATCAGATGGGTTTAATCCAACCTTTCCATTAAGGGGTACTTCACACACAGCGAGATCGCTACTGAGATCGCTGCTGAGTCACGTTTTTTGTGACCTCATTAGCGATCTCGCTGCGTGTGACACTGAGCAGCGATCTGGCCCCTGCTGTGAGATCGCTGCTCGTTACACACAGCCCTGGTTCGTTTTTTTATTGTTGCTCTCCCGCTGATAAGCACACATCGCTGTGTGTGACAGCGAGAGAGCAACAATCCTGAATGTGCAGGGAGCAGGAGCCGACGTCTGACAGCCTGCGGTAAGCTGTAACCAAGGTAAACATCGGGTAACCAAGGTGGTTACCCGATATTTACCTTCGTTACCAGCCTCCGCAGCTCTCACGATGCCAGTGCCGGCTCCTGCTCCCTGCACACGCTAAGCTAAGCGGTGTGCGCTGGTAACTAATGTAAACATCGGGTAACCATACCCGATGTTTACCTTAGTTACCAGTGTCCGCAGCTTCCAGACGCCGGCTCCGTGCAAGCGCAGCGTCGCTTGCACGTCGCTGCTGGCTGGGGGCTGGTCACTGGTCGCTGCCGAGATCTGCCTGCTTGACAGCTCACCAGCGACCATGTAGCGATGCAGCAGCGATCCTGACCAGGTCAGATCGCTGGTCGGATCGCTGCTGCATCGCTAAAGTGTGAAGGTACCCTTACTGTTTCCCTCATGACCATATAGCAAGAGACTCCAGTGAGGTGGCCATACACATTAGATGAAAGTTAAACATTAGATGATTTCGACCATAACGAACGATTCTCAGCAGTTTCACTTAAGCCATCATTTAGGATATGATACAGATGCAATTATGATGTGTCCAGGCTGCATATTTATAGCTGATAACAGTATTAGTACTAATTATAAAGATATACTGGGTCAGAATTGAACTATACATATGTCCGGTTTTGTGGATATTTGGTATGTTTATCTAAAATCCATGCAAAGCTCTCATCTAGAATGGATAACACCAAAGTGTAACATTAGATATTTATTACTGCATTACAGATTTATATATAATGTTAATTTACTTTTTAAAAACTAAAAGAAATGTCTTTCAGGTGTGTGACACATATCCTACCGACCTGTACGTACCTAAACCTGCCAGTGTGCCAATCATCGTTGGGAGCTCTAAATTCAGGAGCAGAGGCCGATTTCCCACTCTGTCCTATTATTGCCAAGATAACAATGTAAGTATTAGACATGACAGTGTATTGCCATTATACCAAACTATTAAACCTGGTAAAAAGTCACCATTAGTGATTGTTGCTGAATTAAATAAACCATTGCTGACAATTAAATGAATGGATGAGCATATAATACACTGACCTTATTCACGTCTTCCCTCTATGAGGAGTAATCGCCATAACCGAGCATTTGGAAAATAGAAGTTATGGTAGAACGAAAAGTTCAATCTGACTTGCATAATAGATTGTGTGATTAGTAGTGATGGGCCGACCTGGACAGTTAGGGCTCATGCGCACGTTGTTTATTTTTTTGCGTTTCTGCAGCGTTTTAAGCTGCAGCGTTACATTGTCAAAATTCATGCGTTCTACTTCCCCAGCAAAGTCTATGAGAATGATGCATAATCTGTGTGCACAATGCTTTTTGAAACGCAGCATTTTGATTATCAAAAATTTGTCAAAATCTCTGCGTTTAGAAAAGCAGCATGTCAATTCTTTTGAGCGTTTTGGCAGCGTTCTACACCCATTGAAATCAATGAGTTGTAGAAAAACGCTACCAAAATGAAAAGTAGTGCATTTGCACTGCATTTTTGTTGCGATCCGCATGTTTTTTTTAACATAATAAACGCAGTTCTTTCGGTCTCTCTCTCTGTCGGTCGGTCTCTATCTCTCTATGTCTCTCTCTCTCTCTCTCTCTCTCTCTCTCTCTCTGTCCATGTCGGTCTCTCCCTCCCACCCCATCTCTCATACTCACCAATCCACGATCACCGACGCTGCGCTGCACGGCGTTCACACTGTGGCGGCTTCTCCTCTTTTGAAAATGCCGACCGCTCATTAATCCATCTCGTATTCCCTGCTTACCCCGCCCACCAGCGCCTAAGATTGGTTGCAGTCAGACACTCCTCCACGCTGAGTGACAGCTGTCTCACTGCAACCAATCACAGCCGCCGGTGGGCGTGTCTATATCAAGCAGTAAAAAAAAAAATAGTTAAAAAAAAAAAAGACACTGCCGCTCCTGTGAGCTCCATGCAGCAACTAAAGTGAGTTGCGCGATCAGCTGTGCTGTCACTGAGGTTACCCGCGGCCACCGCTCTCAGGTGGAGGACTGCAGCTGTGGCCGCGAGTAACCTGAGTGAAAGCACAGCTCATCGCGCGGCTCACTGCAGTCACTCAGGGGATTTGCGATCACAGGTGAGTCCTTCACGTGTAACTGCAAATCAGGCTGCAACACAGAGAGAGCCGCGCGACGTCAGTGAAATCGGGTGAAGCTCTGACGTCACTGCTGCTGACTCCTGTGTCCTGGCACTGACCTCGGAGGTTCATCTGAGTTCATGACAGCACACACAGACAGAGCTGAGGGATGACAATGAAGTCGGGTGCAGTTCATCCAAGTTCATTCTCATCGCCCGGCTCTGTCTGTGTCTGCTGTCAGCGGGCATGTAGCAGAGCTAAATTGTCGGGGGACCGCACTGACAAAAATGCATCCAAAATGCATGCAAAATGTATCCAAAATAATCTCTGGAGAGTGCACTGATTTTGTTGATTTTTGGACTTTAAATTTTCACTCAGTTCACTGGCACCTCAAAAATCCTCGCAGTGTGCACGTATAAAATATTTTTGTATCTATATATATATATATTGGTGTAAAAATAAATAAATTAAAATATTGGCGTAGGGTCCCCCATATTATGATACCCAGCACAGATAAAGCATACTACTACAGGCTGCAGACCCCAGCTGTGCGCTTATCTTGGCCGTGTATCAAGATAAGATTGCAAGTGGCAATCCCGGAGCTTTACCTGGCTCATCCTGATTGCCCTGGCGCGATGGCAATTGGGGTAATATGCTGCAAAAACCCTAATACATGCCCTTATTATCTCCCGTCTGGATTATTGCAACCTCCTACTCTGTGGCCTCCTTTCTAACAGTCTCGCATCCCTACAATCTATTCTAAACTATGCTGCCCGGCTAATCCACCTGTCCCCCAGCTACTCCCCGACCTCTCCTCTCTGCCAATCCCTTCACTGGCTTCCCATTGCCCAACGACTCCAGTTCAAAACACTAACCATGACATACAAAGCCATCCACAACCTGTCTCCTCCCTACATCTGTGATCTAGTCTCCCGGTACTTACCTACATGTAACCTCTGATCCTCACAAGATCTCCTTCTCTACTCCCCTTTCATCTCCTCTTCCCACCATCGCATCCAAGATTTCGCCTGTGCCTCCCCCATACTCTGGAATGCTCTGCCACAACACATCAGACTCTTGCCTACCTTGCCAAGCTTCAAAAGGAACCTGAAGACCCACCTCTTCCGACAAGCCTACAACCTGCCGTAACCCTCAGTCTGATACAGCGCCGCTCAATCAGCTCTACCCTAAAGGCTACTTTACACACTGCGATATCGGTCCCGATATCGCTAGTGTGGGTACCCGCCCCCATCTGTTGCGCGACACGGGCAAATCGCTGCCCGTGTCGCACAACAGCCGTCACACATACATACCTGTCCGGCGACGTCGCTGTGACGGGCGAACCGCCTCCTTTCTAAGGGGGCGGTCCGTGCGGCGTCACAGCGACGTCACTGAACCGCCGCCCAATAGCAGCGGAGGGGCGGAGCTGAGCGGGACGTAACATCCCGCCCACCTCCTTCCTTCCTCATAGCGGCCGGGAGGCAGGTAAGGGGAGCTTCCTCGTTCCTGCGGCGTCACACGCAGCGATGTGTGCTGCCGCAGGAACGAGGAACAACCTCGTTACTGCTGCAGTAACAAGATTTGAGAATGGACCCCCATGTCGCCGATTAGCGATTTTGCACGTTTTTGCAACGATGCAAAATCGCTTATCGGTGTCACACGCAACGGCATCGCTAATGCGGCCGGATGTGTGTCACGAATTCCGTGACTCCATCGACTCCGCATTAGCGATGTCGTAGCGTGTAAAGCCCGCTTAACCTACTGTATCCTCATCTATACCTTGTAGACAGTGAGCCCTCGCGGGCAGGGACTTCTATCCTCCTGTACCTGTCTGTGTCTTGTATTGTTTATGATTATTGTACTTGTCCCTATTATGTATACCCCTTTCACATGTAAAGCGCCATGGAATTGATGGCGCTATAATGATAAATAATAATAATAATAATATGGGGTTAATAACAGCTCACAGCTGCCACTAAACCGAAGATTAGTAATGGAAAGGCGTCTATGAGACCGCTCACTAATCTGTAAGTGAAAAGAAATAAACACAAACACCGAAAAAATCCTTTATTTGAAATAAAATAGAAAAACCACCCTCTTTCACCACTTTATTAACCCCTAAAACACCCAGGTCCAACATAATCCACATGATTACCAATCTAGAAACACACAGCGTCTGTGATTGAAAGCAGTCAGACGCTGTCTCACAAGGTGGGGGCGCATCTGAATGCAACCAGTCAAAAACGCGGGGACTCCTGGTGAGCGGGAGAGCAGCGCATATGTATGAGGTTAATGAGTGTCCATGGAAGTAGCGTTAGAGCCAGGCGGGAGACTCTGTAAGTATAAGGCTACATGCGCATGCTGCATCTTTTTGTGTTCACAAACTGCAGCCAAAACTGCAGCTAAAATTGCACGTTGTCAGAGAGAGACTGGAAATGTCACAAAAAATGCTTGTAATTGTAGGTGTGTTTTTGCTGCGTTTTCAGTGCGTTTTTCACAACATGTGTTTTTGCTATGTTTTTGTGACAAATGTTGACAAAAACACAAGGATGAACATGCTGCATTTTTTTTGTCACAAACTTTTGACAAATAAAACGCTGACAAATAAACTGCAATGTGCGCATAGCAAATCTGACTTCTCATAGACTTTGCTGGGAAGTCAAATGTCAGAAAGTTCTGACAACAAAACTGCAGCCAAAACCGCAGTAAAAAACGCAGCGTGCGCATGTAGCCTAAGGCACCTACTCCAATCCTCCTATCTTTTACCACCATTTTGAAGCTCCTGATTTGGGTCCCCATAGACTTTATAGGGACCGACATCTAGCCAGATATAAGGGATCAATTCCGGACCTGAACTGGGTTCTTTTTTTAACCCAGTTGGACCCGCTGATCCTGGTTATCAGCGAGTACACCCATCACTAATGATTAGCCCTCAGATGTTGTATAGTAGCCAGCACCTCAGACAGTAAAATAGGGGTGTTGAATTCCTGGCCCAGGACCTCCCCGGGATGTATGCCTCCGATGGTAGCCTGCGGTGTATGCAGCAATATATGTTGCCAATGGCTTTCTATATATTCTACAGGGTATACTTTTTTGTAATGGCTCCCTCTGCATGAAATAGTACAGTCTTAAAGTAGATACATAAGGCCTAAGCCACACGGCGAGAAAAACAGTGCGAGTGGAGTGCGATAAAACATCGCATTCCCCTCGGACCAATTCTAGCCTGTGTGTCAGCACACATGGGCGATTATTTTCTCAGCCCTAATCGGACTGAGAAAACAATCGCAGCATGCTGCGTGTGTAATGCGAGACTCTTTCTCGTGCACCCATTCAAGTGAATGGGGCGAGAGAAAAATCGCACTGCACTCGCGGTACAGCGGTGTACTGCTAGTGCAGTGCGAGAATGGCAATAGCTGGCTACGCAGTAGAGAGGGAGAGAAATCCCTCCCTCCCCTCCTGAGTGCCGGCCCGCCCCCCTGCAGCTGAGGTCTGCTCGCACGAACGGACCTCAGTTGCAAGGACACACGCATGACACTCGGCTCTGCTGTACTGCCAGCACGAGCCGAGTCTCATGCAAGTGGATCGCAGTAGTGCCCGTGTGGCCCCAGCCTAATGGTCAAATTCACTTATAAAGGACACCCTTTTGGTATATGTTGAGTACCTATAGATAATATCTTTTTATGCATCTGCAGTTTCCTGATGTATATGTGAACATAGCCCTAATCATCCTGTGACCCAATTAATGGTTTCCAGGACCAGTTACTGATATAAGAAGGCTAGATAATTGGATGTCTGGCAGGAAAAATGTCATGTGGTGCATTACTGTAATTTTTACTTTCTGAAATCAAACCTTTTTTTTTTTGGTAGGCCTCCATTTGTCGAAGTAGTCAGCCGCTCTCTGGCTTCAGTGCTCGCTGCCTTGAGGATGAACAGATGTTACAAGCAATAAAGAAGGCAAATCCTGGAAGTGATTTCCTTTATGTTGTCGACACGCGACCAAAAGTGAGTGTACTGTGAGATTCCTACTGGGGCAAGCCTTAGATTTTATTTATGGATCCATAGTGGGGAAAACATACTGGAATACGGATCTATATTTCTGCCTGCTTTGTATTATATGTAGCCAATATAGCTCCATTATAGTATTTACTAACCAGCAGTGTCCCTATTTCTATGGTGGCTTCCATATCCAGTGCCTTGTCTTCTACTGAATGACATGTATAAAGGTTTATGGCGATGCAATTGTGTCTCCCATAAGGATGATCAGCCACAATACGGCAGTAATTCTGGGTAAAGTAAAATATTTGTTAAAAGGGTGCATATTTCTAATCCCTGCCTAACCGTCCCCTGTATCTAGTAGCATTGATAAAGAGATCTTTAGAAAAAGTATTTCTAAAGATCTTTTATCGTATCCTAATGAGCACAGGGACTAGTCCCCTGGGCGTTAGTTCCCTTTTCTAGTCCATTAGCATGTTAGTATGCTCCTGTGTGTCCCTGTGGGTGTGCTAACATGCTAATGAATGCGCAGCATCAGAGGATGTTCTCACTCACCTCTCTGCCGCCATCGCCTCCAACGCTGGATTTCGGCTCCGTGCGCATGACCCCGGAATTTCGGTCATGTGCACAATGATGCTGGGTGTACGCATTCTGGCTTCAAACTGAAGTAGTGCGCATGACTGAACCTCCGGGATTATGTGCACTGAGCCGAAATCCAGCGTTTGACTCGATGGCGGCGGAGAGGTGAGTGAGATCATGCTCTGATGCTGCACATTCATTAGCATGTTAGCACACCCACAGGGACACACAGGAGCATACTAACATGCTAATGGACTAGCAAAGGAAACTAACGCCCAGGGGACTAGTTCCCTCGCTCATTAGCATACGATAAAAGATCTTTAGAAATACTTTTTCTAAAGATCTCTTTATCTATGCTACTAGATACAGGGACAGTTAGGCAGGGATTAGAAATATGCACACAGTGTTGGACCAGTTACTGTTGTGCTTGCAGTAAATGGAACGTTTGGGGAGTAAAAGTTAAAACTAGTGGCGAAGTGGACTTTGAGCGGCGCTGTGGGAGGGGCCGGAAGGGTGTGATTGATGACTAAATAGGGAGAGAGAGGCAAGCGGGTATGGAAATATGATGCGGAGCGACACGGCTGATGGAGGAGGCTTTTCTATTAGACTGAGGTATTATTGCATAATTTAACTTTTGTTTATCTGTGGAGCCATGTTGTTTGTAGGCTCAATTTATATAACTGATCTAAGAATCCTTTTTTCTTTTTTTTTTATATGCAGAGTAAGAACCTGATTTATAGACAACATATGTTTTTTCAATGTACACCTTTACTAGTTATATAAGATGCAATATATTTTCTCTGTATTGATTCCTAGTTGTTTAATAAAAAAGATCTGATTTAAAAAAAAAAAAATATGCACACAGAGCTGCTCATGGTTATGGGTGCATATTGGACCTGACAGGTTCCCTTTAACAAATATTTTACTTTACCCAGAATTACTGCCGAATTGTGATTGATCATCCTTATGGACGACACAGCTGGATCGCCATAAACCTTTACGCTAAAAAGAACAGCCTACCTACCATGAAGCATGATGGTGGCTTGGTGATGCTTACAGGAAAGCCTGTTGGGGGGTGTGTGATACCCTGCAACTGCTTTGCTTCCTCTGGCACTGAAAACCTGCAGTGTATGGAGGGCAAAATGGATTCAATTAAGTTTCGGGAAATCCTAGAAGAAAATAGTGTCTTCAGTTAGTGAGCTAAAGCTTAGGAGCCATTGGACCTTCTAACAGGAAAATAATCCCAAGAACACCTCAAAATATACCAATTCTTTATCTCAGATAAAGTCCTGTTTTATACAGATGGGAAAAAAAGCAGATCTGCACTGCCTCATTGAATATTATTGGTCCGAGTGCAATCCCTTTTTTTATCGGATTGCATTCATCTGATTTGTACGCTCATATGAGTGAGCCCTAACAGTTATCCAATAATTCTACACACATAGATATTTTCCTAAGAAAGACAAAATCTCACTTTTACATTGTAAGGCTATGTGTGCACGTTGCCTTTCTTTGTGACCACGAAGATGCAGCGCTTTTGTGCATTTTTGGCCACTAAAAAAGGCAGAAAAACACACCCGCAGTAAAAATTGCATAAAAAAAAGCATGCGTTTTACTGCGATTTTGCTGCTGTGTTTTTTCCAATGCATTGCATGGGTGAAAAACGCTGGCAAAAACGCAGAAAGAATTGACATGTTACATCACTTTGTGGTCACCACTAAAACGCACCTAAAACAAAACTGTACTGTGCGGACAGCAAAAATGAAAACTCATAGACTTTGCTGGGGAAGCAAAGACATGCAGTTTTAAGACCAAAAACGCACCCGAAAAATGTGCAAAAACGCACCGTGCGCACATAGCCTAACTGTTCAGCTTATTCACCCTTTGGATTGACTGACAACTCTGTAGTTGTTCAATAACCAGGTGAGTCATGAAAAATACAAATAGTCTAATAATTCTGCACATATTTTATATTGTTCTTGTTTGATTGCTTCTTTGCAAAAAGGCAGAAAGTTTGTAACTTTTGCTAATGCACCAAATTTGCAGTGGGGGTTAAATCATTTTTCATAGTGACTTGACATTCTTGATGAATACCTTCACAAAGTAATGAATAGATGGGCGGCACTCGTTGTATGTATAACCGTAGTCCTCATTCCTTTCCTGCATTGCTTAGTTAGATAGGACGTGCTGCCACCCAATGTCTTCTCTGTGATATGCACTCGCCACTTATATTATTCCTGTATCACAAAGACATCAATGCAAAGTTCAGCTATATACCTTACTAGCTGTACTACCCGGCTTCGCCCGGGTTAATAACTGCTGTTAACAAAATAGAATGTATTAACAAAAATGTATTCTACACAAAAACTTCAAAACAAATACATAGAAATGTAATTATTAAAAGGCAAAAACCTAAGCTAATAGAAGCATTTCACAACATATATTTTAACACAACAGATATTCCACACAGATTTAGCTAAATTGGCCAAGTAATGTGCTCCGTCTGTTTCTTTCCAGGTCTGTCTCTTTCCCCATCTGTCTCTTTCCCCGTCTGCCTGTCTCTGTCTGTCTCTTTTTTTGTCTGTCTCTATCTCTCTGTTTCGTTCCCCATCTGTCTCTTTCTAGGTCTGTCTCTTTCCCTGTCTGTCTCCCCATGTCTTTGTCTGTGTCTTTTCCCGTCTGTCTCTTTCCCTGTCTGCCTGTCTCTGTCTCTTTCCTTGTCTGTCTCTGTTTCTCTGTCTCTTTGCCCGTCTGTCTCTATCAAGGTCTGTGTCTTTCCCCATCTATCTTTGTCTGTCTCTCTGGCCGTCTCCTCCTTCCCTATCTGCCTGTCTCTGTCCCTGTCTGCATGTCTGTCTGTCTCTTTCCCCATCTGTCTCTTTCCAGGTCTGTCTCTTTCCAGGTCTGTCTCTTTCCAGGTCTGTCTCTTTCCAGGTCTGTCTCTTTCCAGGTCTGTCTCTTTCCAGGTCTGTCTCTTTCCAGGTCTGTCTCTGTCTATCTTTTTCACCGTCTGTCTTTTTCAAGGTCTGTCTCTGTCTGTCTCTTTCCCCGTCTGTCTCTGTCTGTCTCTTTCACCGTTTGTCTCTGTCAGTCTCTTTCCCTGTCTGTCTCAATCTCTCTGTCTCTTTCCCTGTCTGTCTCTCTGTCTGTCTTTCTGTCTGTCTTTCTGTCTGTCTCTCTCTATCCGTCTCCCCACCGACATCTTATTACCTCACATATAAGCTTCTTATACTATGAATATCTTTTCTTCCTATAGCAACCAATCACAGCTCTTACTAATAACCTGTAGTTCCACGCTCCATTTACTTTAACGGAGGCATGTTTTTTGGAGAGTAACTGTAAAGCACGGGGTTAAATTTTCCTGTCAAAACATAGTCTACGACGTTTCCTGGATCACATGAGGCGTCTGTGCAAAATTTCGTGACTGTAAATGCGACGGTGCGAATACACTTTTTGTTTCATTTTTTCCCCATTATGTAGATAGGGGCAAAATTGATTGGTAAATTGGAACGCGAAGTGTTAAAATTTCGCCTCACAACATAGCCTATGATGCTCTCGGGGTCCAGACGCGTGAGTGTGCAAAATGTTGTGGCTGTAGCTGCGACAGTGCAGATGCCAATCCCGGACATACACACATACACATTCAGCTTTATATATTAGATGTATAATTGTTAGATATACTAATAAATTTACCACTGCTGTGGTAATGTGATGTGAATGTGCCTCTGCTATATAACTGTTTGGTCCTTGTGGCTCGGGATCAGTGTCTGTTGCTTTATTGGTTTCCAGATGTTTCAAACCTTACATAACAGAGATAAACTGAGTACTCTATAGAGTAAGGGGGGCTTTACACACTGCGACATCACTAGCATTGGCTAGCGATGCCGAGCGTGATAGTACCCGCCCCCGTCGCACATGCGATATCTTGTGATAGCTGCCGTAGCGAACACTATCGCTACGGCAGCTTCACACGCACTTACCTGCCCTGTGACGTCGCTCTGGCCGGCGACCCGCCTCCTTCCTAAGGGGGCGGGTCGTGCGACGTCACAGAGACGTCACGCGGCAGGCGGCCAATAGAAGCGGAGGGGCGGAGATAAGCGGGACGTAACATCCCGCCCACCTCCTTCCTTCCGCATAACCGGTGGAGGCAGGTAAGGAGATGTTCCTGGCTCCTGCGGCTTCACACAGCGATGTGTGCTGCCGCAGGAACGAGGAACAACATCGTATCTCCTATTGGTGCGACATTATGAAAATGACCGACGCTACATAGATCACCGATTTTTGACGCTTTTGCGATCGTTTATCGGCGCATCTAGGCTTTGCACGTGCGTCACTTTCGATTTGACCCCGACGATATCGCAGTAGAGATGTTGCAGCGTGCAAAGTACCCCTAACAGTCATGTGTCCCTATGGCTACTTACCTTTTTTAATGCCACTATAATGCCCTTTAACAGTGAAACTTCAATATATGAGCTGAACTAAAATAACTACTTCTACCCAGATTGGAGAGTATTGTGAAGTGCCCCATAAGCAGGGAAAGCAGCTGCATCCAAGATGACTGGTTCTCCTGCTTGATCTTGACCCTAAGGTCTCGGCTCCACTTGCACACATCGGATTGCACTCAGACCATTGTAAAACTATTGGGTAATGTTCATCTGCAATTCTTTTCTCATTCCACATTGGCTTGAGAAAAGAATCACAGCATGCTGTGTTTGGCAGCAAGTGTCTGCTCACACACACCCATATAAGTCTATGGGTGTGTCTGAAACATTGCACTGCACTCGCATGTCATCTGAGTGCAGGGTAATGTATGCAGAGACAGGTCACAGAGAAGAGGGAGTAAGTGCTCCCTCTTCTCTGTACCTGTGATCCTTTCTCAAGATTGGATCAAAGTAACATGACGCTCACGATCAAAGCAGAAGATGAGCCTAGAGTCATTAGCATATCGCTTCCGATGCTCTCACTTTGGAAGTGATACGCAAGTGGAGCTGAGCCTTATTGTGGCTATATGTTATAAAAATAAACATTCTCATACGCGGGTAATAGAAAAGAGGAAGATGTAATACAGAGAGAAGATGCACCACACCCTATTGGACTGTCTATAGACTAGAAAGACCCTAGCCACACAACTAACAACACTACCTCAAACCTGACTCCCTAAGAGTCCGTCAAGTGGTTTCTTGTCCCTCCTGAAGGACCAGAGGGGAGGCCACAACACATTTCCAAAAAGGGGAGAGAAAGGTGTGCAGAAAGACACAAAAATCCAGCGTGAGAGAACTAAAACACTTTCATACAAAGTGAAAGGAGTAGGTACTGGAAAGAAAAAAAAAACAACTCATAGCAGGAACTCAGCTGGTATTTGCCTCATGGTAAAACCCTAAGCTGAAGGGCTGAAACTCCTAGAAACAAGTCCACCTAGAGGTATAACCAGCATGGAATTGCAGTGAAAGATGAACAAATATAACCCAACCCAGAATGTGATAGGGCAGACCAAAACGGGAAAATGAGAAACACCTGGAGAGGAGTGGAACAAAAAGTGAGAACACATACAATAGAAACCATCAGCATTTGAACAGAGAAGAAAAGGCAATAGCCCAGCAGACAAAGGGACCAACTATGCAACACCACGTGTCAGGATCGAATCCCCCAAACTAAGCCATGGCAATATATACAGTATATTATTATTCATTATAAGACCACTAACATGAAATGCAGGTTCAGTATTTTAAAAATAAGATGCCCATATGGAGGTAACCTAGTGTGCACTAATCTAGGAACTCTCAGAGTCTTGAGGCCCCGGTATAGATATGTTCATCTTCTAGGCAGGTTTTCCTAGTCAGTCAGTATTGCAGAAAACAGTGCCAGTGATTCTGATAGGTTGAGAAGAGCTGACTATCGGGAGCTCACAATGCTCCTTCCAAATATCTTTTGCAGCCAGATACCACATGTGCCTTAAAATTTGGTTCCGAAAGCTGTGGTGACAACTCATGTTACGGTAGTTGTACTTTATACTTCTTTAAAAAAAAATGACTCCCTGAACTGAGAATGTTACAGTATGAAACTTGCTTAAAGGAGCGGCCTGAAACTAATATTGAGTTTAATCCTAAATGTGTATCTATTCATTGTAATCTAAGGGGCACTTTGCACACTGCGACATCGCAAGTGCGATGTCGGAGGGGTCATGTCGAAAGTGACGCACATCCGGCGTCGCACTCGACATCGTAGTGTGTAAATCCTAGATGATACGATTAACGAGCGCAAAATTATCATAATCGTATCATCGGTGTAGTGTCTGGGATTTCCATAATTACGCGACTGCGACAGGTACGATGTTGTTCTTCGTTCCTGCGGCAGCACACATCGCTGTGTGTGAAGCCGCAGGAGCGAGGAACATCTCCTACCTGCGTCCTGCAGCTCACGCCGGCTATGCGGAAGGAAGGAGGTGGGCGGGATGTTTACGTCCCGCTCATCTCCGCCCCTCCACTTCTATTGGCCGCCTGCTGTGTGACGTCGCTATGACGCTGCACGACCCGTCCCCTTAATAAGGAGGCGGGTCGCCGGCCAGATCGACGTCGCAAGGCAGATGAGTCCATGTGAAGCTGCCGTAGCGATAATATTCGCTACGACTGCTATCACAAGATATCGTTGCTGCGACGGGGGCGGGGACTATCGTGCTCGGCATCGCAAGCATCGGCTTGCGGTGTCGTTGTGTGCAAAGTGCCCCTTAGTGTTATTAGTAATGTCCGTCTTAGAGGCTGGGCTAGTTCCCACTCTTTTGAGCATGTGTCGGTTGCCGATTCCGACGTATGCTCTTACAAGCTCCTTTGTCACTGTACAATATTCTTTTCAATGCACAGTGAAAGTGCGCTCTCATACCGGCTCTAAAGGGAAGTGACAGAGCGCACTATCAGAAGGTGGTGAGCAGAGACCAGCCCAGCCCCTGATAGTGATGTCTGTTTTTCAGGCGGCGCTGGTCTCTACTCGCTGCACTTTCTCCGTACAATGTGCGCTCACAGTGGCGAGAGAGCACACTGTCAATGTGCATTGAAAAGTATATTGCATTGACAAGGGAGCTCGTTCTGAGCATACGTCAGAATTGACAAACAACTCATGCCAAGTAGAGCAGGGACTATCCCAGCCCCTGAAATGGATGTCACTGATGACGCTTTGTTTCAGGGTGGGAATAGAAGCTGCAGCAGTGACCGGAGCATCTGCCCCTTGATAACATCTTGTTTGAGTATCCCAGCGTTTACTTGAGTTTCTCAATTGAAGTGCCATCAAACAGGAAGCCGGTAAAAAAAAAATCTCAATTTTTCATGAAACCCAATAGCAAAAATTATTTTTAATCTTAACATACAGTATGCACTTATGTAAAAGAAAATGGCCTCAAAGGTGTACAACCCCTTTATCCCCTTCATGACCGAGGACATACCAGTACGTCCTAAATCATGAAGGGTTGATCATCGCCAGCTGCTGATATGAGCTGGCGGCAATCCCTGCACATGTCTGCTGATTTGAACAGAAGACATATGTGGCTATCAGGCACGGGTGAATCTGCAATTCACCCATGCCTGTTAACCCCTTTAATCTCGCTGCAAAATGTGACAGCATGATTAAAATTGCCACGGCAGGGAAATTGCCTTTCCTGACCGCAATCGGAGGCCCTGTGACATGATCACAGGGAGCCAATAGTTGCCATGGTAGCAACGGGTCATGTGATGACACATGTCGCTATCATGACATAGCTCCTGTTACAGACGGTAGAGCAGTGGCTGTAACATTTGTGCTGATCAGGGCTGTGCAGCTCTGATCAATAGAAATGAATCAGCGATCAGACTACTGATCCTTATAGTCCCCTAGGGGGACTAGTAAAATGAAAAGAAAAAAAAAAGTAAAAAAAAGTTCAAAGAAATTAAAAAAACAAAAACAAATAAAAGTTCAAATCACCCCCCAATCGGCCCACTGAAAATTAAAGGATTGAAAAAATAAAAAAACATACACATATTTGGTATCGCCGCGTTCAGAAATGCCCGATTTATCAAAATATGAAATCTATTCATTCAATCATTAAATGGCGTAGCAGCTAAAAAATTCCCAAAGCCAAAATTATGTTTTTGGTTGTCACAAATTTTGCACAAAATACAATAACAGGCGATGAAAAAGTAGCATCTGCTCAGAAACGATACCTTTTAAAAATGGTAGTGAGACTTCAGCTTAACATAGGCAACTGCGCTCCAGGACTTGCAGGTGCTCGTAGTCCTCCAGACTGGTATATAGCTGAGAAGTGAAGAGTGGACCCAGCACCACAAGGTGCCCTTATGCGTGTTCTCTCAAGTTTTGGATCCTTTGGATTTTTTAATATCTAATACATTTTTGATATTTTAAAATACTGGATTGTGGTGCTGGGTCCACTCTTCACTTCTTCTCACCTTTTAAAAATGTCAGCTCAGGATACGGGTTGCAGAAAATGGCGCAAAAAATGTGCCACTTTTTTTGGTCAAACTGCTGAATTTTATTTTAACCCCTTAGCTAAAGTAAACCTATACGTTTGGTATCTCCGAACTCATATTGACCTGACCTGAGACATCACACCGACACATCAGTTTTACCATATAGTGAACATGGTGAATAAAATACCCCCAAAATAATCGTGCAATCACACTTTTTTTTGAAATTTTTCCGCACTTGGAATTTTTTTGCCATTTTCTAGTACATTATATGGTAAAACTCATGGTTTCATTTAAAAGTACAACTCATCTCGCAAAAAATAAACTTTCATATGGCAACATTGACGGAAGAATAAAAAAGTTACGGCTCTCGGAAGAAGGGGAGCAAAAAACAAAAACGGAAAAATCGCCCGGGGGTGAAGGGGTTAAACAACAGGCAGTAATGCAGCTTTTTATAACTCCTTAAAATAACCTCTTGATATGTTTCCAGCTGAACGCAATGGCAAACAGAGCAGCGGGAAAAGGCTATGAGAATGAAGATAACTACTCAGACATCAAGTTTCAGTTTATTGGCATCGAGAACATCCATGTGATGAGGAACAGCTTACAGAAGATGTTGGAAGGTAAATATTGTTCACTAATGTCTTATAAGACTTGTAACAGCATCTCCTTGGCCTGAATAAAAATTTGTAGCAGGATCCCCTAACTACCATCATTCATATTGCTGGCGGCTTCTTGTCTTTTGTGCCCCTATATTCCCCTGCATTATGTGCTGTTGGGTAAATTGTTTATTACCGGTTTATAATATTTTGTAATAGAAACATTGATGACTTTCATCCTTTGTAAGATATAGGACATGATAAAATAAGAAAATTAAATCTATAAATCTGTCAATACCGCCCAAGCCAGAACTGTTCTACTCACAAAAAGTTAGGACTATTTGGCTTTCAGATTAAATTTATGGGAAACGTAATAAGTTCACACTACACTGATATTTATCATGACAGTAGGGCATTTAAGTAGAACCAAAAGCCAGCAACAGTGGTGGGTATATCCGCCCCCCCCAAAAAATATGTCAATATCTCAATAACTTGTCATATGGCCTTGAGAATCCGTTACAACTTTACGACATCTCCTGCTGTTCACAAGTCTTGTTATTGTCTGCTGAGGCAGCATCCCACTCTTCTTGAAGGGTTTCATTGAGGTTCTGGGGTACAAAGTTACAAGCCTCTACATGGCAACTCAGCTTTTAGGTTTTCTATCGGATTCAGGTCTGGAGAACGTGCAGGTCACTCTATTTGAGGTACCACAGTCTCCAGCAGCCATTTCCTAATGATGCGACCTTGATGAGCTGTTGTCCATGAAGATGAAATTAGGCCTGTGTTGTTCATGCAGAGGCACAATGACTGGATTAATAATGTTCTTCAAGTAGTAGGAAAAATGGATAACCTGAAGGTGTGAACTGGTGCATACTGAACATAACATATACTCTCACAATACCAGTTGAACTCAAGCAAGAGGTTAAAAATGTATAAAGCCATTTAATATTGGAGGTGTAGGGTCACTTTAAGAGAATTTCCAGCTTGTCCCTTAAAGAGCCAAGTGAATGCTGTGTCTGATCAGGACAATGATGGGGGTAGGGGGATGAAATCTACTTGTACACTTGATAAATGAGTTGGCTTCTTGGGCTTAGATTTGGACTATGCTCGCTGTAGGCCTTATCTTTACAGTGTACTGCCTTCCCTCTGTTTACAGCCTAGGAAGAAATATGATAAGCACAGGTAATATGATCTGTAGGAAAAAAAATGGATGAAGCAGGACTGCGGCACTAAGTTTAGATCAAGTGCGTAAGTAACCTTTGGTGAGATAAACAGGTCACAGTGGTTCACTTTCATTTTGGATCTCGTGAGTACAGATAAACATGAATGAGCACAGACAAGCACTGCACGAATAGACTTGTGTATCGAAGCTGACAATCAGCTACAGACAATATAACCAGTCCACTGACGTTCATATGAAGTCTTTTCACATGACTGTAACTCAACCCTATACACTTTGTGTATTGTCGGCGGCTCATCCTGTTTACATGGGCAGATCTGATGACTAGGTACACCTGCATAAATGATCCAATTAGCCAACAAACGGAAGTTTTAAAAAATAATGCATTGTGCCTGGTTAACATATCTTTGGGGGGACCTGGACCTCCTAAAATTAGCACTTTAAAAACCCCAAATATTTTAACGTTGATAGTGATGCTCAATGTCAGTCTCGTTTCATATGCCACAACCAGGCCGACAGTAAAGCCCGCAATACACGCCAACATGGTCTCAAACTAGACTTTTTAATTTTTCTGAATCGCAAATAAAAAAATCATGGACAGACAATATTGTTTTTTACGACCATATTGGAAAATTATAATAAATTATATGATCAGTGGTCAATGTCTACAGTCCATAATTCTGACCAGAAGACAAAAAAAATTATGAAAGGATCAGAATCACAGTCAAAATAATTTGCAGAAGTTTCTTCAGCTTACAAAAGAATCACAGACGCCTTTAATTATTTTTTTAAGTTCACCCCAATAAAGTGCCCTATTTTTACGAACTCCCCTTGAATTTCTGGACAGCTGGCGACCCTGACTGTGGAACAATGGTTCAACCGATCATTCAGCCTACAGCCATCTCGGCAGCCTCTCTACTATAAAGATTGCTCGTTTGGCCAAATACTCCTGTGTTGTCTATCTGTGAGCCGCTAACAGATATCTCTGGTGGCAAATTATCTCTGGGGAAAAAAAGGATCACCAGTATAAAATCGGATATGTTAGAAACCTAACTCCACCAATCAATTGTCCAGGGCTCCTCTACACAATAGTGTGTCAGCCGAACTTGTCAAAATTGATGGGCTCGGCCGACATTGGTCTAATGTTTATGGGGGTCTTCAGTCAGATATTTTGGTTTGATTATAGCTAAAGATACCAGTAGACCAGTACAGTTTATATAATGGGCTTTAAAATGGTCACATCAGGCTTTGAAGCCCCCACACTACCAATGCCTTGAAAAACTATTTGTACCCCGTTAATTTTTTTGTATTCTTTTAATGTTACACCCACAAACCTAAATGTATTTTATTGAGATTTTATGCGCTATACCAACACTAAGTAGCAAATATTTGTGAAGTGTAAAGGAAATGATACATTGTTTTCTAAATATTTAAAAAATATAAATCTGAAAATTGGGATGTGCATTTGTATTTAGCCCCCTATAGTCTGATACCCCTAAAAAAATCATGTGTGATCAATTGCCTCCAGAAGTCACTGAATTAGTAAATTTAGTTCACTTGTGTAATTTATTCTAGGTATAACTACAGCTGTTCTGTGAAGGACTCAGATGTTTGTTTGAGAACAATAGGGATCAAACAGCATCAGAAAAACCAAAGAACACACCAGACAAGCCAGGGATAAATTTATAGAGATGTGTAAACCAGGGATAGGTTATAAAAAAAAAAAAAATACCCCAAGCTCTGAACATTTCACAGAGCACTGTTCAGTCTATTATTCAAAAATGGAAGCAGTATGGCACAACTGCAAACCTACCAAGACATGGCCGTCCACCTTAACTGACATGCTAAACAAGGAGAGCACTAATTAGAGAAGCAACTAAGAGGCCCATGCCTCAGGAAGCACTGCAGAGATCCACAACTCAGGTGGGAGACTCTGTTCCCAGGACAACTATTAGTCTTATACTATTCAAATCTGTCTGTCTTTTATTGAAGAATGTAAAGGAGTAAGTCATTTTTGAAAGCAAGTCATGAAAAGTCCTGTTTTCAGTTTGCAAAAAGCCATGCAGGGGACACAGCTAGCATGCGCGAAAAGGTCAGATGAGACCAAAGTTGAACTTTTTGGGCTAAATTGTATGTGTGGTGAAAACTAACTCTGTACATCACCCTGAAACCACCATCCCCACCGTCACACAAAGTGGTGCAACATCATGATTTGGGGATGCTTTTCTTCAGCAGGGACAGGGAATTTGGTTAGAGTTGATGGCATGATGTATGCAGTTAAATACAGGACAATCCTAGAAGAAAACCTGAGACTGGGGCATAGGTTAATTCTTCAGCAGGACAACAATCCTAAACATACTGCCAGAGCTACAATGGATGGTTTAGATCAAGGCACATTCATGTGTGTGTGAATGGCCCAGTCACAGTCCAGATCTAAATCCCATTTAGAATCTGAGGCAAGACTTGGAAATTCTTGCTCACATACACCTCCATCCAGTCTCATTGAGGTACAGCTATTTTGCAAAAGAGAATGGGGGACAATCTCAGTCTCTAGATATGCAAAGCAGGTAGACATTCCAAAAGATTTGCAGCAGTAAGGCTCTGTGCCCACGTTGCGTATTTGCATGCAGTTACGCTGCGTATTGAACTGCATGCGTCCTGCGTCCCCAGAACAATCTATGAAGATTAATCCATGCCCTTGTTGCGTTTTAGAACGCAGCAATTTGCATGGTGCCAAATCGCTGCGTTCTAAAAAGCAACATGTCACTTCTTTCGTGCGCTCTGCATGCTGTCTCCATTCTGTCTATGGGAGAGGCAGCATCCAGAGCGCAGGAATTCTGCAGTCACCAAAGTTTCAGAACGCAGCTTTTCAGCTGCGTTCTGAAGCGCACATGCAGTGACTTTACGCTGCGGTGCAGAGCGCACTCACGTGGGCACATAGCCTAATTGCAGCTATAGATAGCCCTACAGAGTATTGACTCAAGGGGGCTGAATACAAATAAATGCACACCACAATTTTCAGAATTTTATTTTTAAAATATTTCCAAAAACATGTGTTACCTTTTCACGTCACAAATACTTGCTGCTTTGTGTTGGAATATCACCTAAATCCCAATGAAATACATTAAAGTTTGTGGGTGTAACGTAAAAAAATGTTCACAGGGTATGAATACTTTATTAAAGCACTCTAGATTCCAGTATTCCACATGATAGAACATTTACCGCATTTTATTACAGTTTGGCCTTTGTAGATCCTTCCTTCCATGAAGAACGGATGCAGCCGCGTGTCCCAGAGTACTAAGAATTATTCAGGGATGCTTCTTTGAATAGTCAGGTATTTTCTTTCTTTTTTTGTCAATGTCCTGGAAAGAGGTGAGGGCCCAGCAGGAGACCCCTAAGATGATCATTTCTTCATAGTGTGTAATTGTGGAGTCTTCAGATGTTGTCTTCTCCCAGCATGACCTCTTCCCGTTAGGAGGAAGCTTTATATTTACCACGTCAGTGTTATGCATTGTTACTTATTTTTATATTATGTGAATGTTTTATACACGAGAACACTGACCTCTGAGCCTTTATTATATAATTCTCGGTAAAGCTGCTAAATATATCCTAAAGATAATATACAATTACATTTGTTGGACCTGCAGAATTTTATTACAGTGACTTCCTTCTTCCCGACTGGCTGTGATTTGACCCCGAGTTAAGAAGAGATTTAGATTAAATACTATCTGACTGGGGGGTCATTTGTGAAGTCAAGTGTTAGCTAAGCTTTTCCACAAGTGTTAACGACTTAAAGGGAATATATCACCTAGAAATTTCTGTAATTATTTAAACCATGCACTGACCTATATTCCGTTTTTATTTTCTGATTGTCAACAATTTTTTTTTCTTCATTTAAAGGGGGCTTTACACGGTAGCGATATCGCTAGCAATTTCTAGCGATAGCGACCGTGTAAGTACCCGCCCCCGTCGCGCATGCGATTGTTTGTGATCGCTGCCGTAGCGAACATTATCGCTACGCAGCGTCACACATACTTACCTGGTCGGCGGCGTCGCTGTGACTGCCGAACAATCCCTCCTTCAAGGGGGAGGGACATTCGGCATCACAGCGACGTCACCGCAACGTCACTAAGCGGCCGGCCAATCAAAGCAGAGGAGCGGAGATGAGCAGGACGTAACATCCCGCCCACCTCCTTCCTTCCTCATTGGGGCCGGCGGCAGGTAAGGAGACGTTCCTCACTCATGCGGTGTCACACATAGCGATGTGTGCTGCCACATGAGCGAGGAACCACAACGCTAAACAACCCTTACCGATTTTTGACTTTGGGACGACCTCTCCATGGTGAACGATTTTCACCATTTTTGAGGTTGCCTAAGGTCGCTGGTAAGTATTACACGCTGCGATATCGTTAATGACGCCGGATGTGCGTCACTAACAACTTGACCCCGGCGACCAAACATTAACGATATCGTATCGTGTAAAGCCCCCTTTATTCTCTCTCCATTGTTATGGAGGCGGCCATGTTGTTGAGCTGCATTTAACAGAATTCATAGATACAATAGGGGAAATAAGTATTTGATCCCTTGCTGATGTTGTAAGTTTGCTCACTGACAAGGACATGAACAGTCCATAATATTAAGGGTAGGTTAATTTTAACAGTGAGTGATAGAATAACCAAAATAAAAAAATTAAAAAAAATAAATAAAAAACAAACACCCCCCCCCCCCAAAAAAAAACCGCAGAAAATCACATTGTATAAATTATATGAATTTATTTGCATTTTGCAGAGAGAAATAAGTATTTGATCCCCTCTCTCTCTCTCAGAGGTTCCTTCTATAGGTATAACAACCTCCAGACACTGAGCATGTGTCAAACAGACACCATTATAACAGATGAGACACACCCAAGGGTGGTGGTATGTGGCTAGGCAGACCCACCCTAATAAGTCTCCTTGTACTACAGGTAATAGAGCCACCATCTTACAATACATTATTTATAGAATCACTGGACCTGGAAGGAGTGAAAAATGTTATGCGGAAGTATATTTGCAAATAATGATATGTATGTTGGCACTTGAGGACATTGTATCTAACTGCTGCTGATTTATAGTTTTTCATGAATGATTATTTCGTGCAAAGCAAAAAGTATGCATAAGACATTTCTCATAAATTCTAAATTTCCAGTATTAACAACCATGGAAGTATGAGTTATATACAGTTAGGTCCAGAAATATTTGGACAGTGCCCGAATCATCATAATTTGTGCTCTGCATGCCGCTATTTTAGCTTGAAAATGAAAAAACGGAGATGCAATTAAAGTGTCGTCTTTCAGGAATAATTAAAGGGGTTGAACAAAAATATACTGTGAAACGTTTAGGGATTACAACCATTTTTCTACAGCCTTCTCATTTCAGGGGCTCAAAAGTAATTGGACAATATTTACTTTACCATAAATAAAATGTTATTTTTTAATACTTTTGTAGAGAATCCTTTGCAGGCAATGACTGCCTGAAGTCTGGAAGCCGTGGACGTCATCAAACACTGGTCTCCTTCTTTGTGATGACTTGCTGGCCTTTACTGCAGCTGACTTCAGTTGTTGCTTGTTTGTGGGTCTTTCTGCCTTACGTTTTGTCTTCAAGGGTTATTCCAAGATACTATCCTACTATGTAGTAGGTATAATAATAATAATAATAATAATTATAGCAAATACCTGCAAGTAGAAATGTAGTATAGTTCTTCTCATTCACTATGTTGCTTACCTCATGTGCAGGGCATTGCAGGAAATTTCCAATTGGAGGTATTTGCTATTATTATTATTATTTTTTTATTATTATTATTATTATTCCTTCTACATATTGGGATAGGATCTTGAAGATGGGAATACCCCTTTAAGCATGTGAAATGCAGCTCGATGGGGTTGAGATCTGGTGGTTGACTCAGCCGTTGCAGAATATTCTATTACCATTGGAAGCCATGCATGCCCAGTCATCACTCTGCCTCCACCAAGTGTTGCAAAGGATCTTCTGTGCTTTGGATCATGAGCTGTTCCAAGCCTTTTCCATACTTTCTTCTTCCCATCATTCTGGTGCAGGTTGATCTTAGTTTCATCTGTTCAAAGAATGTTTTTCCAGAACTGGGCTGGCTTTTTTAAATGTATATATTGGCAAAGACTAATCTGGCCTATTTTTAAGACTGATTAGTGGATTGCACTTTGTGGTGAACCCTCTGTATTTGCTTTCATGAAGTCTTCTCTTTATGATAGACTTGGATACTAAAACAACTGCTTCCTGGAGAGGGTTCTCCACTTGGGTGGAGGTTGTGAAGGGATTTTTCTTCACCATGGAAAGAATCCTGTCATCATCCACCACCGCTGTCTTCCGTGGACATCCAGGCCTTTTGAGTTCCCAAGCTCACCAAGGCCCTTTTCTTTTTTTCTTGCACAATGTACGAAACTATCGATTTTTTTCCACTCCTAATATTTCTGCTATCTTTTTGATAGATTTCTTCCTTTTTTTCAGCCTAATGATGGTCTTTTTCTCTTCCATAGAGAGCTTCACAGCAACAGCTTTTAAATTCAAATGCCACACCTGGCATCAGCTCCAGACCTTTTACCTACTTAATAGGTGATGGATTAACCAGGGAATAACCCATTAAAGGAATTTTGAGATAATTGTCCAATTACTTTTGGTCCCTTGAAAAAGAGAGAACTACATATTAACGAGCTATATTTCCCAAACCCTTAAGGCCACATCACACTAAGCAACATCGCTAGCAACATCGCTGCTAAGGAACAACTTTTGTGACGTTGCTAGCGATGTTGCTGTGTGTGACATTCAGCAACAACCTGGCCCCTGCTGTGAATTTCGTTGGTTGTTGCTGAATGTCCTGGGCCATTTTTTAGTTGTTGCTCTCCCGCTGTGAAGCACACATCGCTGTGTGTGACAGCGACAGAGCAACAACTAAATGTGCAGGCAGCAGGAGCCGGCTTCTGCGGACGCTGGTAACCACAGTAAACATCGGGTAACCAAGAAGCCCTTACATTGGTTACCCGATGTTTACCTTCGTTACCAGCGTCCGCCGCTCTCAGCTGTCAGTGCCGGCTCCTGTTCTCTGCACACGTAGCTGGAGTACACATGGGGTAATTAACCCGATGTGTACTGTGGCTAGGAGTGCAGGGAACAGGGAGCCGGCACTGACAGCTGAGAGCGGCGGACGCTGGTAACGAAGGTAAATATCGGGTAACCAAGGTAAGGGCTTCTTGGTTACCCGATGTTTACTGTGGTTACCAGCGTCCGCAGAAGCCGGCTCCTGCTGCCTGCACACGTAGCAGAGTACACATCGGGTAATTAACCTGATGTGTACTGTGGCTAGGTGTGCAGGGAGCCAGCGCTAAGCGGTGTGCGCTGGTTCCCGATATTTACCTTAGTTACCAAGCGCAGCATCGCTTCCACGCGGCGCTGGGGGCTGGTCACGGGTTGCTGGTGAGACCTGCCTGTGTGACAAGCTCACCAGCAACCCGTGTAGCGACGCTCCAGCGATCCCTGCCAGGTCAGGTTGCTGGTGGGATCGCTGGAGCGTCGCTTAGTGTGACATCTCACCAGCGACCTCCTAGCAACTTACCAGCGATCCCTATCAGGTTGTATTGTTGTTGGGATCGCTGGTAAGTTGTTTAGTGTGACTGGGCCTTTACTCCTATTAGGATGTGAATACCCTCAAATTTAAGACCAGATTCTACACTTTAAACTCACATTGATGATATAACTGTATTTAGAATATGTTTTGGTAAATAGCTAAAATGTCAAAACTTGGGACACTGTCCAAAAGTTACCAAATTCTTTAAGATGATGTGTTGGAAGCAGGAAAAATGGGCAAGCCTATGATCTGATCAACTCTGACATTGCCCATATGATGATGTCTAGAGATCTCATTATACCCAGAGATCTCAATATGCCCCTTGTCAGAGGAGCTCAGACGAGTGTCATCAGATCTCTAAAACAGCAGATCTTGTGGGGTGTGCCTGACATGCAGTAGTTAATTCCTACCGAGGAAGGTCATCCGGTGGAAGAGTCCAAGGCTCATTGATGCATGTGGAGAGCAAATCGTAGACTTAGGCTATGTGCGCACTAGAAATGAGAAGTTTCTCAAGAAAATTTCTTGAGAAACTTCTGGGAGTGAAAGATTTCCGGACCTCCGGAAAAAATCCGCACCAAATCCGCATGCGGATTTGCCGCGGAATAGCCGCGATTTTCCCGCGGGTGGTTCCCTGCGGATTTTTGCAGGCTGTACTGCCGAAATCCGCAGGGTACCTGCGGAAATAATGGACATGTTCATTTTCTCAAGAAAGTTTCTCGAGAAATTCTTCTCAAGGAAATTTCTTGAGAAAAATCCGCACCAGTGCGCACACCTATTTTTTTTTTACCATAGGATTTGCTGGGAAATGTCTGCACAAAGATTGCAGACATTTCTCAAGAAATTTCCGCGGCAAATCCGCGGGTAAACCCGCGGGTAAAACGCACTAGTGCGCACATAGCCTTAGAATGCTGCAGGAGAAACACTGTGAAACAAATTTCAGAAAAAATGTAATTCTGGCTATGAAAGAAAGATGTCAGAACCAAAATATTTCACATACAGAATGTATTGACATAGTGAGCTTATTGTTCTGTTCATGATTGCAGTTTGTGAGCTCCGATCTCCTTCCATGGGTGAATTTCTCTGGGGTCTCGAATCCTCCGGATGGTTAAAACACGTGAAAACAATTCTGGATGCTGGTATCTTCATTGCCAAGGTATTCAATATCTGTCCATAGTCTACCTCTGGTTGTCTTGTGTTATTCAAGGTATCGACTGAGGGTTGTAATTGTACAAATGTGTAATATTTTACATTTAATATGTATATTTAGGCCGTGTCAGAAGAGGGCGCCAGTGTGCTTGTTCACTGTTCTGATGGCTGGGATCGCACGGCTCAGGTCTGCTCTGTATCCAGTCTGTTACTTGACCCCTATTACCGAACCATCAGAGGCTTTATGGTAAGCAGTTCTGTTTCATATACTCTACATGCTGATGGGGATTTACTCAGCTGATATTTTTTTGCATATTCCTAATATTATTTTTATTTTTCCCCAATTATTATTAGGTGTTAATAGAAAAAGACTGGATTTCCTTTGGACACAAATTTAATCACAGGTAACGCTGGTCACTATACATGCTGGAAAAGTCAAACATAGAGCCACTTATTTAAAGAGGACCTTTCACCAAAATTTTTCATGTTGAATATGGACAAACAATGTAAAAGTGGCTGCAAAGCAAAAAAGAAAAACTTTTTTTTAAAATTTTGACTATGTTGCGGATATTTTAACAAAGTATTTGGAATCTAATGAGTTAATTTACATTATGTCCAAGTGGGTGTTATCAGACAGTTTTCACTGGGGTATGTATTTCTTCCTGTATATTGTTGCCCAATCATAAGCAGGGAGCAACACATAGTGTAAAGAAGAACATGCCCCTACATAGCTTAGAAAAGGTTTCTCATTGGGTGAGATATGACAGCCCCGATCTCCTGGTCTGACCTCCTGCATGATTAGAAAGTCATGTGTACTCTTATCCAAGCACTAACACCTATCAGTTAAGGTCACAGTATTCCGTGCATGGGGAGGGGCGGCACAGCTGAGTTTTATCCATATCACATTACAAACCCTTCTATCAACTCTCCTTCTCTCCTATCACCACTGCTGTACTGCCCCTCCCCCACGCTGCCTGTCCAGAGATGTGTCAGTATCACACTTTAAGGGCTCTTCTCCACTTGCGATTTTTATGTGCGAGTTCGATCAGATAGAAAATCGGATCTCACTCGCACCAGTGTTAATCAATGAGGCCGTGTCCTCTTGCTAAATGTTTTACGGCACGTCTCGTGCTCTCAGTGAAATCGCAGCATGCTGCGATTTCACCGAGTCTCAGCTCTTGCACCCCCATGGAATCCTATGGGAGCGAGAAAAAAAATCAGAATCCGGGTGGCATGCGCATGTCACATGGATCCTTGACACTTGCATACCGCGTCAGACTGGCTACCGGAGGGAACTCCAGTAATACCAGGCCTGGCCGCGGTTACATGCACTGAACTCCGAAGCTCTCACCTGAGCAGCCTGAACAGCGAGCGCCGAGTGATTGATTCCCCGGCGATTGCTTTTCAGTTCAGGACTGCTGCAGACAGACCGGGCTGATCTCTAGAGCTCAGGTGCAGGTAACCGCGGCCAGGCCTGGTTTTACTGGAGATTCCTCCTGTAGCCAGTCCTACACTGCTTGCATAAACACTCACATAGCACTCGCATGACGCTCGCATGTCATACGGATGCTATGTGAGAAAAAAAAAACCACCGTACGCAGATCACACGCAGGACAGTCGACTCACATTTTGAGTATTGCTGTGATTTTTTAAACTAGTGGAGAAGAGCCCTAAGGGAAATTGTCACCAGATTTTTGCTCTCCCAATCTGAGAACTCATAATGTAGAGACGGAGACCCTGATTCCAGCCATGTGTCACTTACTAAGCTGATTGCCGTCATTTTGATAAAATCAACATTTTCTCTGCTACAGGTCTAGCAGTTTTACACAGCTCATGAATATGCTGGACTAACTGGCAGCATGCCAAGTATTCATCTAATGAAAATCTAGTGCTGATTAAATCGTGATTTTATCACAACTACACTAAGCAGCTCAGTAAGTGAAATACCGCTGGAATCAGGCTCTCTGCCCCTACGTTATGCTGCTCTCAGATTAAGTAGCGAAAACCTGGTGACAGATTCCCTTTGAGTCTCTTCCTTTAATCTCTCAGTATTGGTATCAGAGCAGAGTCTCGTTACATCTCACATAGGAACAGTCCAGGTCACAGGCTGCTATTGTGGGGCCTGTTCTTTCTATAGTATGCTGTTGCCTGGTTATGACTGCACTAATTTTAATAAATTTCACTTTAACTCCATAAGAAGGCTTTAAAGGTCTTATTTGGGAAAATAGGAGAACGAAAAATCCCAAAGGCCTAAAACACACTTCCGCAAAAAAAACGTACGTGTCTTACAGTCCGTTTTTCGGGTCCGTGTTCCGTTTTTTAGGGGCGTTTCTCCGGTACGTATGGCATCCATGTAATGGCGTATGCGAGCCGTGTGTGCGTGTGGAATGTCCGTATTGACAAAAAATACGTACGTGTGCTGTCCGTGTGCTGTCCGTTTTTAAAGGCCCGCATTCTTACCCAATTAACGATTTTAATCATTCATCATGAGATACTGGTGTTGTTGTTTGCTTTCTATTGACCTGATAGATTGGAAACAAGTGTTGCAGATTTTGTGATGAAAAACGGACACGGACGATACGTGCTGAACACGGACATACTCCGTGCGCGGTCCGTGCAGGCATGGACCCATAGACTAAAGCCGGTCCGTGCCTGCGTGTTGCCGGCAAAAAACGTACATGTCGTCCGTGTAGAAAAGCGCACACACGTACTTACCACACGGACACACGTTCCGTGTGATTTTACGTGCGTGTCCATTCTACCATTGAATAACATGGGTCTCCGTGTGTCCGGTATGTGCAAATACGTACCGCACACGTACAAAAAAAACAGATGTGTGTTGCGGGTCAAACATGGTAATATTGGACTTGTAGTTACTTTGTGCCGTCCCCATTTTCAGGTGGTTTTGGGAGCAGAATCCGCTTGAAGAGCACATTGCGTGTATTGCTTCAGCATATCTTTTTTTTTTTAAGGTATGGAAATTTAGATGGAGATCCGAAGGAAGTGTCCCCAGTGATAGACCAGTTCCTGGAATGTGTCTGGCAGCTCATGGAGCAGTTTCCCTGTGCATTTGAGTTTAATGAGAGATTCTTGATCCACATACAACACCATATATACTCCTGTCAGTATGGAAACTTTCTGTGCAACTGTGAGAAGGAGAGGAAAGACCTGAGGTGAGAGAATAAAAGCTATGTGTATGATCACTATGAGCTCGGAATAGACGAAGAGCATGGATGGCCACCACCCATTTTTCATACAAATGGTCCCGATGATAATCTGATCACTGGTGCCCCACAGTCTCGTTATACAGCAATCACCTATGAACTAATAATTGTGCAGTGTCACCGCAGGAAAAAATGGATAAAGTGATTCCAAATCGGGAAGACATGCCATCACTTCATGATGGTAGGGGAGTCAGACCTACTGATCCCGAGACTAGATGGGTACATAAAGCTACACAATCTCCTGCACATTCAGGTGCCTGGCAGTGCCACTATCTAGGGAAAAATTAGAATGATGAGGCTGACCCACCGCTAATAAGATAATCTGGGTATATGATATTTGGCATCACACAGTGCCTGATGAAACCACTAGTTCACTATAGGTCACTTGAAGAGATTCTCTTTTCTGAGACATGATGAAATCATGGAGATCCTCTATCGCTATTGCAAAATTCCTTAACCTGCATGTAGCCAAGGACATATGAAATATATCCTTGTAAATAAAGGTTAGAGTAGCAGAGATCCTAGCTTTAAAGTGATTTTGTCAAAATAACAATCTATCCCTTATGCTGATCACTCAGACACTAACAGTCCTGAGAATGGAGCTCTGGAACCCAGAGAACGTCTCGAATCGTCAAGTACGCTCTGCAGAGGCCCACTATCAGCATTGCTAAGGGTCCCATCAGTCAGACCACCAGCATTCAGCAAGTTATCTCCTAACCCCTGAAAGGGAATCTATCAGCACAGAATGACTGTGCAGATCAAGTACAGGCATCATGGCGGGGCCAAACATATAAGTGCACCTTTCCATCTACTTATTTCCCATCCATCTCCACCCTTCTGTGGCTCTATAAAGCCAGTTGTCAATCAAAATAGAGGTGGGGGAGTGGAAATAGGGGGGAAACCAATAGGTTGGAAGGTGCACTGATCTGTTTAGCCACACCATAATGGACCGAGCGCCTGGGCTTAATTGGAATAGTCACGATGAGTGTATAGATTCCCGTTAAGGCTGAGATGTCAGACGTTTTGTAGCCTCATTTTCCAATTTTGACAACCTACAGCTATTGTGAAAGGCATATAACTTGGGGATCATTTGTATGAGAAATTTGGTCTGAGATTCATCAGTGGGGTTGTTTTTAACCAGCGTTTGCTCAATATGTAAGTGTTTATCATTCGAGTTTAGTCCCAGTTTTGCTAGGATGAGAAACAAAAAAGAAAAGTTTATCTTTTATGATCAGTCTGTGAAAAACCGGAAAGCACTTGGATGGCAACATCCACCCATAATCATCTTGATCTGACACACATTTTGATCTGACACTCAGATCACTATTAAACATGTCTCTGCACTTTTTTTTTTGCTGATTAATACTTTCTCTAAAAGTCACAGACATGTGAACGGGCCCGAATTACGATCATAGGTACGAGTGCTGTCCGTGAAAAAGACAGATAGTAGTCAAATGTGAAAAATAGACGTCTGAATGAGCCCTGAGCGCTGGGGCAGGTTGCAGGGGTGGCTGGATGGGTTTGACGCTCTCATAACACATAAAAGATAATACCTTTTAGATCAGTGATGTCATCGTCATCTTACAGAATTCAGGAGAGAACCTACTCCCTTTGGTCTTATTTGTGGAAGCAGAGGTTGGATTATATGAACCCTTTGTACCGACCAGATCACAGTCAGACACAAGGAACTCTGAGACCAAACACCACTCCATGCTATTTCAGGTAAGAGGTTATACTGGGTTTCTCCTCTGCATTTAATAAATCAGCAGAACTATTATACACTGTCTACTTATCATTCAGAGAATGAAACCGCAACCCCAAAAATACAGGTCTATGGGTCTATGCAATAAGATGATGATCTTGAGCACAGTGTTAAGTGTCTTTCAATGGAGAGATCCAAGGCACCACGCTCTTGAGGTATAAAAATTAGAAGGCTTCAGCTTACCTTAGGCAACTGTGCTCCAGGACTTTGGAAGTGCTCACAGTCCAGCTAAGCTGGTACAAGACTGAACAGGATTGAGGGAAATGGTCCCAGCACTGAAAATCCGTATATATAAAAATCAAAAAACTTTATAGAACAATCATATGTCTATTATTAAGGACTTGTTTTTATTTTTCGTCCGAAACGCTTAAGGTGCTCTTATGTGTGTCCTCTCACCTTTTGGATCCCTTTGAAGATTTTAAGATGGCCAATAAAGGTTTTTTTTTTATATATATATATATTTGGATTTTCAGCGTTAGGTCCATTTCCCTCAATCCTTTTCAACCACACTCGTTAGGCCATGTCCCTGTACAGTCAGACACGGCCATTACACAGTACATCGCAGGGACACATATGGAAGATTATCGCAGTGCAGGAACATTTTTTTATTAACACATCCAATTGTGGAAATTATTATTATTCCAAGATCTATTGATTAAAATGAACTTTAAAATTAACTTTGGAGGGAAAACCCCTTTATGAACAGAACAGATCATGAGAGTTGCTGGATGATAATTTTGCATAGCTGTGCGTATACTGACTCTTCAATCTTGTTTCTCCACATGGAAGGTTTTGGAGGGGCCTCTATAACCGATTTGAGAAAGGAATGCACCCCCGACAGTCGGTGACTGATTTTCTACAGGCAGTAAAAGAAGAGACCCAGCAGCTAGAGGAGGAAATGGAGTTCATGGAGAAGGTATGGCGGCAGTACTGCACTGAAAATGTACCCTCCTGACCTGTCCCACTAATAGGCAGTCACCATAGTTACATTTTTACACCTCAGCTTAGATTTCAGTTTATACCAATTTAGTTGTGAGAAACAATTTTAAGGATTAGGCCGGGGCTACTAGTGTGATGTTCGCATGACACTCGGCTCGCGCTGGCAGCAGAGCAGGAGCCGAGTGTTATGCTAGTATCCCTGCTACTGAGGTCCGACTGTGCGAGCGGACCTCAGCTGCGGGTGGCGGGCCGGTGCTGCGGAGGGGCGGACCGGCACGAAGGAGGGGAGGGAGGGATTTCTCTCCCTCTCTCCTCCGTAGCTGGCTATTGCGATTCTCACTCTGCACCCGCCGTACACCGGTGTACTGCAGAGTGGAATGCGATTTTTGTCTCGCCCCATTCACTTGAATGGGTGCGAGAGAAAAGACTCTCGCATTACAGTCACAGCATGCTGCGATTGTTTCCTCGGTCCAATTAGGGCTGAGAAAATATTCGCTCTTGTGCGCTGACACAGGCTAAAATTGGTCCGAGTGGAATGTGAGGTTTTATCGCACTCCACTCTCACAGATTTTCTCGCCGTGTGGCTTAAGCTGGTGTCACACACAGCGACAGCGACAACAACGTCGCTGCTACGTAACAATTTTCTGTGACGTAGCAGCGACGTCCCGTAGCTGTCGCTGTGTGTGACATCCAGCAACGAGCTGGCCCCTGCTGTGAGGTCACCGGTCGTTGCTGAATGTCCTGCTTCATTTTTTGCTCGTCGCTCTCCCGCTGTGAAGCACACATCGCTGTGTGTGACAGCGAGAGAGCGACGAACTGAAGCGAGCAGGGAGCAGGAGCCGGCGTCTGGCAGCTGCGGTAAGCTGTAACCACGGTAAACATCGGGTAACCAAGAAGCCCTTTCCTTAATTTACATTAGTTACTAGCACCGCGCTCTCACGCTGCCAGTGCCGGCTCCCTGCTCCCTGCTCTCCTAGCCAGGGTACACATCGGGTTAATTACCCGATGTGTACTCCAGCTACGTGAGCAGGGAGCCGGCACTGGCAGCGTGAGAGCACACCGCTTAGCGCTGGCTCCCTGCTCACGTAGCCGGAGCCGGAGTACACATCGGGTAATTAACCCGATGTGTACCCTGGCTAGGAGAGCAGGGAGCCAGCGCTAAGCGGTGTGCACTGGTAACCAAGGTAAATATCGGGTAATGGTTACCCGATATTTACCTTAGTTACCAAGTGCAGCATGGCTTCCACAGCGACGCTTGTCGTTATGATCGCTGCTGCGTCTGCTGTGTTTGACAGCTAAGCAGCGATCATAACAGCGACTTACTAGGTCGCTGTTGCGTCACAGAAAATGGTGACGTAACAGCGACGTCGTTGTCGCTATGTGTGAACCCAGCTTTAGGCCTTATAAAGAGCCCTGTAGAAGAGAACAAACAAAAAAGAGCAATAGTTCCTTATCTCTTTGGGATTTCACAACATGATGACTGGAAGAGACGGCCATTAAAAGCAGGGCTGATCTACCTCATGTCTTTTCAGTGACAGTAAACCCTGAGCACCGAGGACTTCCACGGCTTTTTAATGGCACCAGAGAAGTTTGCTCACTGGTATACAGTGAGTACGGAAAGTATTCAGACCCCTTTAAATTTTTGACTCTTTGTTTCATTGCAGCCATTTGGTAAATTCAAAAAAGTTCATTTTTTTTCCCATTAATGTACACTCTGCACCCCATATTGACAGAAAAAAAACATATAGAAATTTTTGGAAATTTTTAATCAAGAAAAACTGAAATATCACATGGTCATAAGTATTCAGACCCTTTGCTCAGTTTTGAGTAGAAGCACCCTTTGAGCTAGTACAGCCATGAGTCTTCTTGGGAATGATGCAACAGGTTTTTCACACCTGGATTTGGGGATCCTCTGTCATTCTTCCTTGCAGATCCTCTCCAGTTCCGTCAGGTTGGATGGTGAACGTTGGTGTTATTTTAGAACTTGTTGGTGATAATTCTAAGCGGTATGTGTGGAGAAAACCAGGCACTGCTCATCACCTGCCCAATACAATCCCAACAGTGAAACATGGTGGTGGCAACATCATGCTATGAGGGTGTTTTTCAGCCACAGGGACAGGACGACTGGTTGCAATTGAAGGAAAGGTGAATGCAGCCACGTACAGTGATAACCTCTTCCAGAGTGCTCTGGATCTCAGACTTGGCCAAAGGTTCACCTTCCAAGACAATTACCTTAAGCACACATATAAAATAACAAAGGAGTGGCTTCAGAACAACTCTGTGACCATTCTTGACTGGCCCAGCCAGAGCCCTGACCTAAACCTAATTGAGCATCTCTGGAGAGACCTGAAAATGGCTGTCCACCAACGTTCACCATCCAACCTAACGGAACTGGAGAGAATCTGCAAGGAAGAATGACAGAGGATCCCCAAATCTAGGTGTGAAAGACTTGTTGAATCATTCCCTAGAAGATTCATGGCTGTACTAGCTCAAAAGAGTGCTTCTACTCAATACTGAGCAAAGGGTCTGAATACTTATGACTATGTGATATTTCCGTTTTTCTTATTTAATAAATTAGCAAAAATTTGTACATTTGTTTTTTTTCTGTCAAGATGGGGTGCAGTGTACATTAATGAGAAAAAAAATTACTTTTTTGAATTTACCAATTGGCTGCAATGAAACAGTGAAAAATTTAAAGAGGTCGAATACTTTGCATACCCACTGTAGTTGTATTGCAAGCATTGAAATACATTATAACTGTCACAAGCCTCTTAGACCTTGCTTCTGGCATGATCTCACAGGTATGCCATAAATAGCTGACCCAGAGGTCGTCGTCTTGCCCTCGGGTTGCGTGGCAATGATTGGGGCCCTTGATGACATTGCAGGGTTCCCGATAGGGTGGGAGAGGGAGTGCACTTCCTCTCGCAGTGCACGCAGGGACCGTCCCTGATTTTGACAGCTGGAGCTCCCCTATAACTTACACCAAGCTCTCAATGGCAATGATGTGGGCACAGCTCCTGTGTCCGCATGATTGCCATGACTTAAAGTACATTTCCATCATTTTGCATGAATCTCTTCCCGACCATGATGTAAGTTTACGTCAAATGTCTTGAAGGGGTTAAACCATTGCCGATCGGTTTGTACGTAGCCAATCTGCAGTTGTGTAATGGCCATTTTTGGCATGTCTAATCCCATTGTAACTATGAAATAGATGTAACTTCTGCTCTTGTCTAACAATTTCTCCTTTAGAGACTAATAAAACTGGAAACCCGAGAGGCGAACGAAACCAACAAGAATCTCAATGAACAGCCAAAAATCCACAACTTCCAGATATGCATCACTAAACACTCTCCGGCTAATACACCCCAAGATTACAGCACCAACCTGAAGCTGTTTCCCTCTCGTAGCCCATCCCAAGGAGAGGAAGACTCAGCCCTCATCTTAACCCAGGACCATTTGAAGAGCTCTGACCCTGACCTGTCGGCTAACAGTGACCAGGAATCTGGAGTGGAGGACTTGAGCTGCCGGTCTCCGAGTGGTGGAGACTCATTACCCAGCGAGGACAGTGGAAAGGATCCCGATTCAGATGAAGCAGTGTTCCTGAATGCTTAGAGATCCTAGTAACCACTTGCTATTATATTATTGCTTCTATTTATTTATTGGGAGCTGTGTGACGTAACCTGGGAGGAATATATTGGGGAAAAAACGTTTCGACATTTCACATATATCACAGGTAGTTTCTGCAGCGGAGACTAGATACTAATGTCACGTGTAGACAGCCTGATCCAGGCTACTAAATGATTGACAATCGACTGTATAAAAGCTGAGCAGCGCTCTTTTACCGGCCTCAAGGAAGGGGACAACAATCATGTAATCATGTTATCGGCAGCACTTTCCCTGTTTACATAGAGCGATGTGCTGCCGATAATTTTTGTGAATGCATAAAACCTATGGCTCCGATGAACAAGTGCTTTCCTCGTTTATCAGTGATTGCCATCCTGTTTAGATGGGAGAATAAATCGTACAATTATATAATTCTTATAAATCACAGATTATTGGCCTGTTGAAATGGGCTCTGGGAATATGTATAAGCATTTTTTCCCCTTTTTTACAGAAGGTACTGAGTCAAAATGATGTTTAGTTTTCTTACATGATTTCAAAACGTGTCCTATATGGGCTACATCCAAGGCATGAATCCTGTCCCAGTATTTGGATAGTTAAGGCTTGTGATTGACACGAGTGCCGTGTACTGGGAATATGGATACTCACATATAGGTTTTGAGTTTCGGTCCACTGTTCATCATGATAAGCAAATCTCAGAAGTGAGAAGAATCTAAATGTGCTTTTCTTCTGTAAAAATTGCTGGTAGAATAATGGTGGTCATCCAGGATCTGACATTGGATAATTAGTTCCCTGCCCCCTAGTTTTGTTGAGGACGGCTATCACCTAAAATGTATATGTGGCTGACTAAACCGCAAAACACAGCCCAATAAGAGACACATCACTAGAATTAGGGTTTCTGCCCCTAAATCAGGCTGCCCTCAGATTACATAGCAAAAAACAACTCACCTATTCCTTTTAAAGAGTGGAGTTTTGTGCTATGGTTTACGATTGGTTCAATCTTATGGCACTTTATATTGACTGCGAATAAAACAAAACCTCATATTCTCATTTGAAGACTTCACTTATAGAAAAGGCATCGGTGCAGATCGATTTAGGTTTTTCTGAACCACAAAATAGGTCAATCCTTCAAATTGATGCCAAAAAGCACGTTGCAAACTTCAGTGGAAACATTCCTATATGAAGAGAGTATGGAGCAAACACACAAAAAAAACAAACATTGGCACTTTTATGTAGGTCCCCCCAAATATCCCCAGGAGGGACTTTCTTGTGAATTTGTAATAAATATTTGTAATAAGGGCGGAGTCACACTTGTGAGAGACTCGCGCTAGTCTCACATCACATCACCCGACACGGCCGCACACTCTCCTGACAGGAGCGGGTCAGCTGCATGTATTTCTGTGCAGCTGAGAGGCTCCTGTCAGGAGAGTGTGCGGCTGTGCCAGGTAATGCGATGCGAGACCAGCGCGACTTTCTCGCAAGTGTGACTCCGACCTAAGTAACAGAGTGCTAATCCCATAGAAGTGGCATTTTCTTTTTGGAGGATGGTCCTATACATTGCAATTCCCAACACTCCTTCTAGAATGCGCTGGGTAGAAAAGTGGTGGTGAGGTGGGGGGTGTGGACACTTTTAAAAAGCAAAAATTAGAGCAAATCTCAAGATATAAGCACTTGTAAATCAGAATTTACTCTTCATTTTGTGTTTCTGTAGGAACTCCATCCCTGTACCTTGCAGATATCCTGCTCGTCAGTGGATTAGCTGGGTCCTGCGTACTTGAATCCTTGCATTTTAGCCGGGTCTAAGAGTATAGGGCTCTCAAAGTGCTTCCGACACTGGTCATCAGAAAGCATACTGATCTTTTTATAACCGTGCTTCAAGGTAGTTACATACGAAGTTCATAGCGTCACATTACTGGGATAGTATGGTAAGAGTCAATGTCGTGTAGTACCTCCCTTGCCATCTTGTAACGTGTCTGCCTGCTGTGCATAGCGAACGGCTGCCATCTTGAATGTTCATTGAAGCTGCTATTAGTTTTTGTTTGTTTTTTTATAACTTGCATGTGTAATACCAGAATAATCGTTCTCACTTCTTGACTTTGCTGCTCATTGTGACTAATAACCTATTGGTTTTATAGAATGGTTTACAAGCGCTTATAGTGCTACTATACAAGAACAAACCACTAGATGTAATATTAAGACCATCAAATATCCGTCCCTCCTAACTATGAATTCCAAAATCTTATGAAGCTGTTGCCAGAAGCAGCGTCATCTATCCACAAACGGTGCCTGGTGTTGTATTCAGCGTCGGGTAAAGTGAATTTGGGCTGATGGCAATAACAGCTGTGGCACGGTTTCTGGAGATGGAAGGTGACATTTTGTCTTTCTACTCCAGGACAACCCTTTTAAAAGTAGAACTCCCAAAAGTAAGGTCAGTGAAGACTCTTAGGCTGTGTGCACACATTGCGTTTTTTTGATGCATTTTTAGTGCTGATGTCACAAAACCTAAAAGGAACCCTGATGGCAGCAAAGTCGACAAAAATACTGACATCTCATGGACATGTTGAGTATTTTCTTGCAGATTTGGTGCACATTTAAATCTTTAGCATGTCAGTTCTTGCTGTGTTTTTGCTGCAATTACACTCATTTTGATAAATAGGAAAATCTGCCAAAAAACGCATGAAAAAAGCACCAAAAAAGTTCGTTTTCATCGCGATGTTTTTCCTGCCAAGAGATGCTGAAATAGTGCAGAAATTTGCATGATCCTAAAACAGATCTTGTAGTAATCCTGCAGAGAACAAAAGGGGTTAATTTGCTGTTGATCGGTTCATTAGCTGATGGTCAGTTGAACAGTTGAAGCAACAGCCTCTCCGGCTGGCCGTACACAATAGGCCTCCTTCACACGTCAGTGATTCCGGTACGTATGACGCCGTTTTTATTTTTTTTATACGTACTGGAATGACGGGCATACGCAGATCCATTAAAATCAATGGGTCTGCACACACATCAGTGATTTCTCACAGACTGTGTGTCTGTGCGGCGCACACGCTTGTCCGTGTGTCCCACAAGTAGACAAGTCCGTTCTTCTTCAGCATCACTAACGTGACACGGACCACACACTGATGTGATCCATGTGACCCCGTACCAGAGAAAACACATGCCTGTGAAATAAAATTATTTTTACACTCCATGTTTCCAGTGCTGTTGTCTTCGGAGCTGCCGTCTCCTGCTTCCAGACTGGCTAATTATGATCATGAATACTCACTGCACTGCGCCATGGAAATAACAGCAGCGGCCAGAGACCGCAGCCTGGAAGTCATCAGTACCACGGACAGCAGCGCTGGGGACAGGTGAGCATAAAGTTCTTGCTCTCCGTGAGCTTTTGCCGATAGCACACAGAGAACACACGTGCCAAAATCATGGCACACTGAGGGCCATATGTGTGTGTTTTTCACTGACGTCTAAAACAGACCTTAGATGAAGCATCATTCAGCGGATACCCATCTCAGCTGACTCTCCCACACACGAGCATCCCTATGTCCTCTTTGTGAGAAATATGCCGACTGATGCGTCTGCAGGCGACTTATCTCAGGGAGAACAATGTGATAAGTACTTCAAAATCAGATGCACAGTCGGCATCTCTCCCGACCAACGAGTCGAACACATTGCTATTGGCAGGTTGAGCTAACTTTAGCCTAATGTGTATAGGGGATCTAAGTCTAGGGCAAGGGCTTTAGCTTTTCTCCTACTGCAGCTGGAGCACAGGAGGGAAGTTTCTGCTGCAGCCAGTTATACTACAGCCAGACACAGGACAGTGAGGAAAAGGGACAAGACTGGGCTATTGAAAAACACATATGTTTCTTTATGATTTCTCAGTTTAAACTGTAATTTGAGGCAAAGTAGGATCAAAGAAAGAGAGAATAAATTGCCGGGATATTTTTACATTCTTTGCTCATTTTCTACTTAATGTTCCTTTAAGCATGCTAAAAAAAAACATGATCCACCTTTAAAAAAATGCTTGGTCTCCATGACACCTTAGAGGTGCTATGTTCTGATCCCCCTGTATGATCATATACTGGGAAGTGTTGTTGTGGTGTCTCTAAGGGTATGTTCCCAAGTAGCATTTTTATCATAATCACCCTAGAAAAACATAGCGGCAATTATGGATTAAAATGTGCATTTTTATTTTTATTTTTTTTTTGCTGCTCAGCCTCATTGACTGAAGGAAATGCAGTAAGAAAGCTGAAATAATTGACATGTAGCTACTTGTTAATAAATGCACCACAGGTCAATAAACACATAAATATTTGCAACTTGTAAATGAGATTTTGCAGGTAATGTAAAAAGATCTGCAAAAAAGAAAAAAAAAATGCAGAGGCGCAGTGTGTGACCAAGCCCCAGCTATGGTCCTGTAGTTCTTTTGGGAGTTCTGCTTAAATGCAAACAATTTTTTTTTATTCAGAAAATCACCTTTTTTGTTTTATTTATTTATTGATGGCATCATTGCTTATTTTTGTGATTAGTAAAATAAAATGTCATGATCTATTTTTTTATTTTGTGTTGCATATTTTGGCTGTAATTTATATGCAGAAATGGATGTATTTTAAAGTATGTTGTCAAGCAATATTTCCCTAGTTGTGACTATATCAACACAGAATACATATGTAAAAGTAGTTATTCCGTAATGTGTAATTAAAATATTTTTTTAAACTCCCTTGTGTTGTGCGTGTGTCTGTGTATAGCTTAGATTGTGCCTGTCCTTTACGGACATAGTATTGATGGCGTATTATAGCGTACACATATAAAATGCTACAGAATTATACACAGTGGGTAAAATAAGTACCATATTTAATACACTGCTGATTTTGCAAGTTTTCCCACCTACAAAGAATAGAGAAGAATTTTTATTGTAGGTACACTTCAATTATGACCGACAGATTCCCCCAAAAATCACATTATTTAAAAATTATACAACTAATTTGCATTTTATTGCATGAAATATAATTGGTACGGAAACCTTTGTTTGCAATTAGATTTTCCATTGGGTTCAGGTCTGGAGACTGGCTAAGCCACTCCAGGACCTTGAAATGCTTCTTACGGAGCCACTCCTTAGTTGCCCTGGCTGTGTGTTTCGGCTCATTGTCATGCTGGAAGAGCCATCCATGACCCATCTTGAATGCTCTTACTGAGGGAAGGCAGCTATTGGCCAAAATGTCGCAACAGATGACCCCATCCATCCTCCCTTCAATACAGTGCAGTTGTCCTGTCCCCATTACAGAAAAGCACACCCAAAATATGATGTTTCGACACCCATGCTTTATGGTTGACAGTGTTCTTGGGGATTTACTCATCCTTCTTCAAAAACACGGCGAGCTGATACCAAAATGTTCTATTTTGATCTCATCTGACCACATGACCTTCTCCCATGCCTTATTGGTGAACTTCAAAAGAGCCTGGCGTGAGCAGGGGGGCCTTGTGTGCCCTGCAGGATTTTAATCCATGTTGGCGAAGTGTGTTACCAACAATAATCTTTGAGACTTTAGTCCCAGCTCTCTTCAGGTCATTGACCAGTTCCTCCCTCCCATGTAATTCTGGGCAAATTCCTGATCTCTCTGACTCATCCTTACCCCACGAGGCATAGAGCCCCAGATCAAGTAAGATTAACAGTCAACTTGTGATTCTTCCATTGTCTAATAATTGAACCAAGAGTTGTTTCTTTCTCACCAAGCTGCTTGCCTTTTGTCCTGTAGCCCATCCCTGTCTTATGCAGGTCTACAATTTTGTCCCTGGTGTCCTCAGACAGTTCTTTGGTCCTGGCCATGTTGAACAGGGTAGAGTGTGATTGATTGGGTGGACAGGTGTCTTCTATACAAATAACGAGTGCAAACAGGTGCAATTAATACAGGTAATGAGTGCACAGTAGGAGGGCTTCTAAATAAATTAAAAAAAAACAAAAAAAAAACCAAACAGGTCTGTGAGAGACAGAATTCTTGCTGGTTGGTAGGTGATCAAATACTTATTTCATGCAATAAAATGGAAATTATTTTTTATTTAAAACTCCTACAATGTGATTTTCTTGATTTCTTCATCGTTCCTTATGGGAGACCCAGACCATGGGTGTATAGCTTCTGCCTCCGGAGGACACACAAAGTACTACACTAAAAAGTGTAGCTCCTCCCTCCGAGCATATACACCCCCTGGATGACCAAATCTAGCCAGTTCAATGCTTTGTGTTCAGGAGGTCACACACACATGCATTCTCATCTGATTTTTGATTTTTGATTTCAAAGAGTTGGAAGAAAAGCGGGTCCAAGCTGGACTCCCGGCATGTCCCTTCTCACCCCACTGTGTCGGCGGTGCTGTTAAGGTTGATTGTACAAGGCTGGAGCCTTACATGCCGCCCTCCTTCACCATCCCTCGGGCTCTGGCTTGAAGTGGGAGCCATCACGGTTCTCACTGCTTTGCAGGAGACCGGTCTCCATCCGCAGCCCTTTCAGGACCCTGCCGGACGGAGCGCTCACCCCTCAGGGACCTGGCCCTGCGTCTCATAAGCTAAGTATTGAGACGTTATTGAGGGGTCCCTTGTACATTTATTGTGGGGAGAGTGTGCTATTTAACTTTGCTGTGATTTCCGGCCGGTTCTCTGGTTTTCTCCTGAGAACCGCGCCGAGGGTGCCTGCTTGTCGGCCGCATGGAAAAATTTAGGCCCCGGCTTCGGCTGCGGCCTACTTTCGGTTTCACTGCCCCTGCATGTCAGTCATGCAGAGGGACAGTGCGGCGCCGCCCACCGGCCGTTCAGCTCAGGGGAGGACACTCCTCTCTGAGGAGACGTTTCCCTCCCCTGTATTTCTCCTTGGCCCTCCGGTTCCCGCTCTTGGACTAAACCCCGCCCCCCCTCCTCATTCCGGCGCCATTTTATCAGCGTTCTCACACTGATCGGCGCTGGCTGCTGCAGCTCTGCATCTGGCTGGGGGTCCAAGCTGTGGAATCCGGAGGGCACACAAAACGACTCTGGGGGTCATTCTGAAGGAGTGTGTTCTTTACTGCAGAACCTCCACCTCAGCAGCATGTCTCTCACTAGGAGCAAGGTTGCAAGGCTTTACTCTATATGCTCTGCATGTAAGCTCGTACTGCCTGAACCGAGCACATATCCACATTGTGATGCCTGCTCTAACATGGTGGTGCCTCAGCCTGGAGTCTCCCCAGGGGTCCCTCCGGCGGATGCGCTGGCCAGCCCCGGTGGCTGAACCCCCGGCTTGGGTAGCATCGTTTTCTAAAGCTATCTCCCAGTCCTTTGCCGACTCCATGGGACAGCTGTCCCGGACTCTGCTGACCATGCATCAGCCCCCTTCTCAGGGCGCCTCTGCTGCTCCGACTCGCTCTGCAGAGCTCACAGAGGATTTTTCATCTGTTCCCAGACCCCGTCCTCCTAAACGGAGACGCAGGGACTCTTCTCCTTCCTCGTCCCACGGGTCTGATTCACGAGCTGAATCGCAGGGCGAGGAGGATGCCTTTACTGTGGGCTCGGACGCTACCTCTATGTACCCCATTGATCTAACTGAAGGTGATGTGGATGTTAGTGACTTGATTGCGTCCATTAATTCCGTACTGGACCTCAATCCACCAGTGTCAGAGGAACAAGTCTCTCTGGTAGAAAAACACCAGTTTACCTCACCTAAGAGAACAAGGAGTATGTTTTTTAACCACTCCAGTTTTCAGGCCACTGTGACCAAGCCCAGGGCCTGTCCTGACAAACGCTTCCCAAAGCGTAGTTCTGATGACCGTTTTCCCTTTCCACCAGAGGTGGTCAAGGAGTGGGCTCATTCACCAAAGGTAGATCCTCCGGTGTCTAGAATCTCAGCCCGGACAGTTGTATCTGTGGCCGATGGCACCTCACTTAAGGATCCCACTGACCGCCAGGTTGACCTTCTGGCCAAATCTGTATATGAAGCGGCAGGGGCCTCGTTCTCCCAGTCTTTTGCAGCAGTGTGGGCTCTTAAGGCCGTCTCTGCTTCTCTGGCGGAGATGCATTCCCTCACCAGGGACTCTATGCCCGAAATGGTTGCCTTAACTTCCCAGGCTTCAGCCTTTTCATCCTATGCCATGTCTGCCATTCTGGAGGCTTCTCACCGCACGGCGGTGGCTTCCGCTAATTCCCTCGCGATCCGCAGGATCTTGTGGCTTCGAGAGTGGAAAGCAGACGCTTCTTCCAAGAAGTACCTTGCTGGGCTCCCCTTTGCTGGGTCCCGGCTGTTCAGTGAACAACTGGATGAAATAATTAAGGAAGCTACTGGCGGGAAGAGTACTTCCTTGCCACAAACTAAAACCAGGAGACCTGTCCAGGGCAGGAACCAGTCGAGGTTTCGTTCCTTTCGTTCCTCTAACTGGTCATCCTCTAAGCCCTCAGCCTCGTCCACTAACTCAGCCAAGGATCGAAAACCCAGCTGGCACACGAAGCCGCGTCCTCAGAAGAACGGAGGAGCCGCTGCCACTAAGGCAGCCTCCTCTTGACTATCTGGCTGCGCAAGCAACGTCCTTGGTCGGTGGCAGGCTCTCCCACTTTGGCGACGTGTGGTTTCAACACGTCTCCGATCAGTGGGTGCGGGATATCATCTCCCACGGCTACAGGATAGAATTTTCTTCCAGCCCGCCAAACAGATTTTTTCTGTCCACTCCCCCCTGCTCCAAAGCCGCCGCCTTCTCCCAGGCCGTGGCATCCTTGCAGGCCAACGGAGTAATTGTACCGGTTCCCGCCCGGGAACGGTTCAGAGGTTTCTACTCAAACCTCTTCCTAGTCCCCAAGAAGGACGGTTCCTTTCGGCCCATCCTGGATCTCAAGCTTCTCAACAAGCATGTTCAGGTGCGGCACTTTCGCATGGAATCTCTGCGATCGGTCATTGCCTCAATGACCCAAGGAGATTTTCTAGCATCCATCGACATCAGAGATGCCTATCTGCATGTGCCAATTGCAGTTTCACACCAGCGTTGGCTACGTTTTGCAATCGGAGAGGAACATTTCCAATTCGTGGCTCTCCCCTTCGGGTTAGCCACCAAGGTCATGGCAGCAGTGGTTGCGGTTCTGCACCTCCAGGGGTTGGCAGTGATTCCTTACCTGGACGACCTTCTAGTCAAGGCTACATCCAGTGCAGACTGTCAGCGGAGTGTCTCGCTCACTCTCGCCACGCTTGTTCAATTCGGGTGGCTTGTCAATCTGCCCAAGTCCACTCTGACCCAGAAACTTACGTACCTAGGGATGCAATTCGAGACTCTGCCGGCACTTGTGAAGCTGCCCTTAGTCAAACAGCAGTCCCTTCATCTGGCGGTGCGCTCTCTGTTGAAGCCCCGCCGTCATTCCATCAGGCACCTCATGCAGGTGCTGGGTCAGATGGTGGCGTCAATGGAAGCGGTTCCCTTTGCCCAATTCCATCTGCGTCCCCTGCAGCTGGACATTCTCCGCTGTTGGGACAAGCGGACCTCTTCCTTGCACAGGCTAGTGGCTCTGTCGCCACAGACCAGGAGCTCTCTTCAGTGGTGGCTTCGGCCCCTCTCTCTGTCCCAGGGACGCTCCTTTCTGGCCCCGTCCTGGGTGATTCTCACCACGGATGCCAGTCTATCCGGCTGGGGAGCAGTGTTTCTCCACCACCGAGCACAGGGCACTTGGACTTCGTCCGAATCAGCCCTCTCGATCAATGTGCTGGAAATCAGAGCTGTGCTCCTAGCTCTCGTAGCTTTTCACCACCTGTTGGCGGGCAAGCACATTCGAGTCCAGTCAGACAACGCGACAGCAGTTGCCTACATCAATCACCAGGGCGGGACTCGCAGCCGCCTAGCAATGTTGGAAGTTCAACGTATCCTTCAGTGGACGGAGGACTCCAAGTCCACCATATCCGCAGTCCACATCCCAGGTGTAGAAAACTGGGAGGCAGATTATCTCAGCCGTCAAACCGTGGACAGCGGCGAGTGGGCCCTGCATCCGGCAGTGTTCCGGTCAATCTGCCGCAAGTGGGGCACTCCGGAAGTGGATCTAATGGCATCCCGGCACAACAACAAGGTCCCGGTTTATGTGGCTCGCTCCCACGATCCTCAGGCCTTGGCGGCGGACGCGCTGGTTCAGGATTGGTCCCAGTTCCGTCTGGCCTACGTGTTTCCCCCTCTAGCTCTCTTGCCCAGAGTCCTGCGCAAGATCAGAATGGAGGGCCGTCGGGTCATAATCATTGCTCCAGACTGGCCCAGGCGAGCTTGGTACCCAGACCTGCTCAGTCTGTCCGTAGAGGTGCCGTGGCATCTCCCGGACCGCCCAGACCTTCTCTCACAAGGTCCGTTTTTCCGCCAGAATTCTGCGGCTCTCAGATTGAGGGCGTGGCTCTTGAGTCCTGGATCCTGACGGCTTCAGGCATTCCTTCCGAGGTCATCTCCACTATGACTCAGGCTCGGAAGTCTTCCTCGGCCAGGATTTACCACAGGACTTGGAGAATTTTCCTGTCCTGGTGTCGCTCTTCCGGCCATGCTCCTTGGCCGTTTTCCTTGCCGACCATCCTGTCCTTTCTACAGTCCGGTCTGCAGCTAGGACTATCCCTCAATTCCCTCAAGGGACAGGTTTCGGCTCTGTCAGTGTTGTTCCAGCGGCGTATCGCCCGACTGGCCCAGGTGCGCACCTTCATGCAGGGCGCATCTCACATCATTCCGCCTTACCGGCGGCCTCTGGATCCCTGGGACCTTAATATGGTCCTCACGGCCTTACAGAAACCCCCCCCCCCCTTTGAGCCTCTTAGGGAGGTTTCTTTGTTTCGACTTTCACAGAAAGTGGTCTTTCTGGTGGCCATAACTTCTCTCAGGAGAGTCTCTGATTTGGCTGCGCTCTCTTCGGAGTCACCTTTTTTGGTTTTTCACCAAGACAAGGTGGTTCTCCGTCCGACTCCGGACTTTCTCCCTAAGGTGGTGTCTCCTTTCCACCTTAACCAGGATATTTCATTGCCTTCCCTTTGTCCGGCCCCTGTGCATCGCTTTGAGAAGGCGTTGCATACTTTAGATTTGGTGCGGGCGCTCCGGATCTATGTGTCACGCACCGCTGCTCTTAGGCGGTGCACCTCTCTTTTTGTGCTGACCACAGGTCAGCGCAAGGGTCTCTCGGCTTCTAAACCGACCCTAGCTCGTTGGATTAGGTCGGCCATATCCGATGCCTACCAATGTTCTCAGGTGCCTCCCCCGCCGGGGATTAAGGCGCACTCGACCAGAGCTGTCGGTGCCTCTTGGGCTTTCAGGCACCAGGCTACGGCTCAGCAGGTCTGTCAGGCTGCCACTTGGTCTAGTCTGCACACCTTTTCGAAGCACTACCAAGTGCATGCTCATGCTTCGGCAGATGCGAGCTTGGGCAGACGCATCCTTCAGGCGGCTGTCGCCCATTTGTGAAGTTAGGTTTTGCCTACTTCTCAGTTTTCTGTTTATTTCCCACCCATGGACTGCTTTGAGACGTCCCATGGTCTGGGTCTCCCATAAGGAACGATGAAGAAAAAGAGAATTTTGTTTACTTACCGTAAATTATTTTTCTTATAGTTCCGACATGGGAGACCCAGCACCCTCCCTGTTGCCTGTTGGCAGTTCTTGTTCCGTGTGTTTTCACCGGCTGTTGTTGTAGACAGAGGTTCCGGTTATTCCGGGTTTTACTCTATCTCTACTTGTGGGTGGATGTCCTCCTTCAGCTTTTGCACTAAACTGGCTAGATTTGGTCATCCAGGGGGTGTATATGCTCGGAGGGAGGAGCTACACTTTTTAGTGTAGTACTTTGTGTGTCCTCCGGAGGCAGAAGCTATACACCCATGGTCTGGGTCTCCCATGTCGGAACTATAAGAAAAAGAATTTACGGTAAGTAAACAAAATTCTCTTTTTTTTGTTATTCTGTCACAGTTGAGTACCTACTATAAAAATTACAGACCTTTCTATTCTTTGTAGGTGAGAAAACTTGCAAAATCAGAAGTGAGGCGAGGTCCCAGGAAGCTGGCGGTGGCACAAGTGGGGTGATGCTGCAGGCCCTGGGCTGAGAGGAGGGGGACTCACAGCGGCATAAGGCAGGCGTCATTAATCTCCCAGCAACGAGTGCAAAAGGACTTCAGGATAATGGCACCTTTCCTGAAGTCCTTTGCAGCCTCCGCAACACCCCCTCCTACCAGCCCAGGGCCCGTAGCATCGCCCCACTCGTGCCGCTGCCGGCTTCCTATTAACCCGCTCCACCGCTCCTTGGGCCCCAACTCCTGGTAACCTACACTTGTCTTATAAGACAGACCATAATACTACAAGACGGACCCAATTTTAACATTAACAATTCTTTTTGGTCCTATTTTCCTCTAAAAATGGGGTGCGTCTTATAGTCCAAAAAATACAGTACTTTTCCAACTGTACATAAAATTCCTTAAAGGGAATCGCCCAGTATCATCAACCCTCCCAAGCTGTCTACATTGGCAAGCAGGACATGTCTGCATGCAAAGTTGAATAAAGTGAAACCTTGAAATCTGTGATCCAATGTCTTATTCCAGAAAAATCCAAGTTTTTCTTAAATATGTAAATGAGCTTTTAAGAGTCATGGGCCGGACACCAATCTACGTGAAAATCCACCTCTAGGGGTTATTATGAATTTAAAGAGGGTTTTATCAGTGTGAGACATGTAGGGACTGACAGTCTGGTGTTTTCCATGCAGACGTCATGTTGACACCACTCCAACCAAATCAGTGAGCTCAGCGGCTCCAAGTGATTTGTGCAGTTAACTTAGCAGAGCCGCTGAGCTCACTAATTGGCTTTATCGCTGCGGCCATGATGTTAGTACTGCAGACAAAAACAGACACCTTGGGCAGTAGTGGAGACTCATTGCTGGACTCAGGGAGGTTGACTAAACCAGTTTAAAAAAATAAAATAAAAACCCAAGCTGCGTCAAGGGTTAAAGGGAATCTGCCACCCGGTTTTTGCCACCTAATCTGAGAGCAGCATAACGTAGGCGCAGAGATCCTGATTCCAGTGGTGTGTAACTTACTGGGCTGCTTGGACGTAAATGGGTTAATATACAGGTGGATTAACCCAACACTTTACATGGACATAAATCTGCACTGTTATACTGTAAGGCTGAGTTTACATGTAATAATCCATTGGAAAAAAGAAAGAAAAAAAAAAAAAAAAACTTTTGTCCATTGTTAAATAACTTACGGCTGGCAAATCCATTTTTGTTAACATTGGAGTCTAATGGTGGCGTCACACGGTACGATATATCGTGCGATATATCGTCGGGGTCACGAAATTAGTGACGCACATCCGGCATCGTTAGAGATGTCGTACCGTGTGACATCTCCGAACGACTGTGAACGAGCAAAAATACTCACCTTGACACGTCGTTCATTTTCAAAATGTCGGTCCTCCTTCTGTGCTCCGGTTGTTCATCGTTCCTGAGGCAGCACACATCGCTCCGTGTGACACCCCGGGAACGATGAACACAGCTTACCTGCGTCCCGCCAGCTATGCGGAAGGAAGGAGGTGGGCGGGATGTTACGTCCCGCTCATCTCCGCCCCTCCACTTCTATTGGCCGGCGGCTGTGTGATGTCGCTGTGACGCTGAACGTCCCTCCCCCTTCAGGAAGAGGATGTTCGCCGCCCACAGCGAGGTCGTCCAGGAGGTAGGTACGTGTGACAGGGGGTTAACGACTTTGTGCGTCACGGGCAACAAATTGCCCGTGACGCACAAACGACGGGGGCGGGTGCGATCGCACGATAGATTGTCTCGTGTGACGCCGGCATAAGGAGGATGGATCAGTTGGTGGATTGCCATTTGGTCATCTGTTATTCTTGAATTTGTAATGAATCAGTTTTTTCTTACAGGATCCGTTTGGAAGATAAATTGCAATCCGCTAACAGATCCATTCTCCATGGACTCCCATATAAAAAAAAAAAAAAATGGATCCAGCAGAACTCCTTTTGCCAAGGGGTCTCTGCAGGATGCATGGAAACTGATGATTACAGGATATGTGAACCCAGCCATACATTCCCTCTCCTATCCAACTCCCTGTATAGTGACAAGACCCTCCCAAAGACATACTGTTGGGAAATTTAGATTGTGAGCCCCAATGGAGGCAGTGATGACGATGTCTGTAAAGCGCTGTGGAAAGTAAGTAAAATAGGAGTTGTAATCAGCTGATTGTGGGGGCTTCCTATTGGCAATACATCTGTTTCTTCCATCACAAGTCATTTTTATTGGTACTACCTTAGGGTGCATTTGATGGGTTTTTTTTTATTATTTCTTTCTTATTTTATTTAAATGTATTTAACCCGTAGAATAAATAATACATTTTAATATTTCAGATTATTATAGCTGTGAAAAAAACAATTATTCTTATGTTTTGCATAAAAAAGGGGGTGGAGGGTGTTACAAGATTAATCTCTTGTATTTTTTTTCCTTTTAAAACAAAAAGTTGATTTTATGCTGCATACACTGAAACATTTCTTAATAGCAATGTACCGGTCAGTCTTATTTCATTAAGCATTAGCTCTCTCCTGTTGAAGAACTCTCAGCCCTTTCACGTCAGAATATGCTCTCTTTCCTCCAGGTTTGGAAGGCTTGGCAGGCCTATAAGTCTAAACCTCAATTTTCAGTAGTTACTTCGCAGACGGCAACATAGGGGAATGTAAGTCATCCTACCCCCCACCAATGAGATGAATGACAGCTGGCTGACCGTCCTTGCCACGGATTGAATGGACCCAAGACCAAAATCCTCTCCTTTCGCCTTTCTCTTCTATCCCTTCCCCCCCTCTCTTCGTTTCTTGAATCCATTACCTCTAATCCCTTAACTGAATTTCATGCGATATAAATTCGCTCTCCTAGATTCTAGCTACCCCCCTACCCCTAGTTCATATGGTACTTACTGTTAAAAATTGTTTCATATTAATCCAGAAACTATGCTAATAATCTAGATCGGATTCTCCCACAGCGTGATGGATAAATCTATCATTTGGATAAGCTCAGACAACACATAAGGAGTCTGAGTCTTAGGTTCTGTGCGCACTAGAGCAAAATACCCGCGGATTTACCCGCGGATTTGCCGCGGAAATTTCTTGAGAAATGTCTGCAATCTTTGTGCAGACATTTCCCATGAAATCCTATGAGAAAAAAAAATAGCTGTGCGCACTGTGCGGATTTTTCTCAAGAAAATTTCTTGAGAAACTTTCTTGAGAAAATGTGCATGTCCATTAATTTCCGCAGGTACAGGGGGTATTCCGGGGGTATTCCGCAGGTAGCAATGATGTGCGGTATACCACCGGAATAGCCGCGAATTACCTGCGGTAATGCTCATCGCTCCCTGCGATTTTGCAGGAAGCGATGTCATTATGCCAGGAAGAGGAAGCGGAGAGAGTAAACACAGACGTCACACTCCCTGGACGCCGCACAGAAGCACTTCCGTGCGACCTCCAGGTGCCCGTGAGTCTGTGTCCCGCTCCAGCCTCGCGGCTGCCTGCACTGCAGGGTGTCAGTGTCTGCCCGCAGTGTCAGCAGCCTGTCACCCGGCAGCGCAGGCAGACACTGACACAGGCAGACACTGACACTGCACTGCAGCAGTGCAGTGTCAGTGTCTGCCTGTGTCAGTGTCTGCCTGCGCTGCCGGGTGACAAGCTGCCGATACTGCGGGCAGACACTGACACCCTGCAGTGCTGGGAGCCGCGGGGATGACTATCGCTGCTGTCAGGAGGTGAGATCATTACCTGCTGTGACGATCTCCTGCCTCCTGACGTCAGCGCGGTCACTGCTGTCTATGGCCGTCTCGCGGGCGGCCCGAGACTGTCACTATCGGTGACGTCACGGGCTCTCGCGATACTTCTGACAACGTGAGAGTCAGTGACAGCGGTGACGTCAGCAGTACAGGAGATGATCACAGATGGTAATGATCTCACCTATCCTCCTGACAGCAGCGCTCGGCATCCCCTGCAGTGACCTGAGCTGACCTATTGATGTTAGCTCAGGTCACTGCATTGCTCTCCCAGCCAATGGGGAACATTCTGTTCTTCATTGACTGGGACAGTGACTATGGTATGGATCGCCGTGGGACCCTCCCCCCCCCCCTTATTGGATTACGCCGGACGTGGATTGATAGTTCTTTTCAATAAATTGGTTAAAGAGGCTATGTGGGGAGTGTTTTTTCAAATAAAACTTTTTTTGTTGTCTATTTTTTATTTCTTACTGACTGGGTTGGTGATGTCGGGTATCTGATAGACGCCTGACCTCACCAACCCCAGGGCTTGATGCCAGGTGACATTACACATCTGGCATCAACCCCATATATTACCCCGTTTGCCAACGCACCAGGGCGCGGGATGAGCTGGGGCGAAGCACCAGGATTGGCACGTCTAATGGATGCGCCACTTCTGGGGCGGCTGCGGCCTGCTATTCTTAGGCTGGGGAGTGTCCAATAACAGTGGACCTCCCTAGTCTGAGAATATCAGACCCCAGCTGTCCGCTTTACCTTGGATGGTGATTCAATTTGGGGGGGACCCCACGTTTTTTGTTTTAAATTATTTATATAATTTAAAATAACAGCGTGGGGTGCCCTCTGTTTTGGATTACCAGCCAAGGTAAAGCTGCCAGCTGTGGTCTGCAGGCTGCAACCGTCTGCTTTACCCTAGCTACAAAAAATGGGGGGACCCCACGTCGTTTTTTTTAAATTATTTATTTATTTTATGGCTAAATACAAGGCTAAGCACCCTTTAGTGCCACATGAAAGTCACTAAAGGGTGCCAGCTTAGAAAATGCAGGGAGGTGGAATATTATATAGGTTTTTCTCATATATCTATCTATCTATCTATCCCTCTATCTATCTATCTATCTATCTATCCCTCTATCCATCTATCCCTCTATCTATCCATCTAACCCTCTATCTATCTATCCATCTCTCCCTCTATCTATCCATCTATCCCTCTATCTATCTATCTATTCATCTATCTATCTATCTATCTATCCCTCTATCTATCTATCTATCTATTCATCTATCCATCTTTCCCTCTATCCATTATCTGTCTATCGATTATCTTTATTATTTATTGCAGGGACAAACCCGCGGTAAATCCGCGGTAAATCCGCGGCAAATCCGCATGCGTTTTTGCCGCGGATTTTTCCGCAGGTGCGGAAATCTTTCACTCCCAGAAGTTTCTCAAGAAATTTTCTTGAGAAACTTCACATTTCTAGTGCGCACATAGCCTTAGAGATAAAATGGGAAGCATCCGATTCAATTGCAATAATATTAGTTAAGACTGTGCTTTCTGTTGACTGTGTATTCTTATTTTTCGCTTCAATAAACAAAACATTAAAACAAACAAGCATTAGCTCTCTCCTGGCATAGTAAATTGTAAATGGCAGCCAGGAATTTAAAGAAGTTGTCACCTGCTTTTACATTGATGGCCTATCCTTAGGATAGGTCATTAATGTCTGATCGGCCGAGGTCAGACAGGAGGCACCCCAACTGATCAGCTGTTCTTTGTCACGGCGGGGGCAGCAGCCAGCTAGAAACGCTCAGTTCTGGTACAACTCCATCTTCTGATAGTGGCCGCAGCCGGGTACTGCACATCTGACTTCATTCTAATCAATAAAAGGTGGATGTGCAGTATCCGGCTGCGGCCACTATCAGAAGACGGAGCAGCGCCGTAACTGAGCATTTCCACCCGCCTGCTGCCACCGCCAGGACCAAGAACAGCTGATTGGTGGTGAAACGGGGAGTCGGACCCCGGCCAATCAGACATTGATGACCTTTGTAAAAGTAGGGGACTACCTTCTTAAATTCCTGGCTGCCATTGTGTTTAACATTTACTATGCCAGGAGAGAGCTAAGGTTTAATGGGTTAAGACTGACAGATACATTGCTATAAAGAAAGGTTGTAAACCGTAGAAAATACCCTTTAAAAATTCACTTTTAATTAATTTAGATTAAAATAGATATCCCATATGACAAAAAACACACACACATATATATACATATAAATAAATAGAAAAGTGCTGCAGTGCAGAATGGGAGTGGTCAACACCCTCACACTTCTCCCTACCTAGCCTGCGGAGGTCGGCACCCTAGGTTACGTAATGGCGCCCCCGCTCAAACGTCGGCTTGCCCTCCTCTCCCTGCACTAAGTTAAAAGTGCAGCTAGTCTGGGAGTAAAGGAGTGCTCAAAAAAGTTTTTCTGCACTGTCAAAATAACACAAGGTGCAAAGAATTAACTGTCAGGGGTAGAACCTGTTATCAGTAAATACATATGTGAGTATGACTCTACAGGAATAGGGTTTAATATCAAAACAGGCTCTGTCATGGAAGATGTTTGAAAAGGGTTCAAACAAATCAATACCCAGTTTTTATGAGGACAAAGTGCAATGGTGCTAAAGTGATTCAAGGGAGCCCTATGCACATATGCTAGTTGGCCTGTAAACATTCCACTCACTAGCTGCATATAAATAAACAGGTGTTAAAGTGCTGTGCATATAGCAGCCACAACTTGCCCAAAGGCTCTATCAGGCCAAGCATCAAACTGCTCCCACCAGTGTCAGATTATAATATACTGGCAGCATAACAAAGGCTCCCCAAGCAGCACATATAAAGGTCCTCAAAACAGCCCAGCAATGATAATAACATAAATAGATATATCAGAGCGGAAAAAGTGTCCCACTTAAACCAAATCACCGTAGATGATGTAACGACAATATAATGATATGATATTTCCTCAGGCTAAAGAAATACTTAGCTTTAGCGCAGACTTGGACTAATCGCCAGACAAAAATACTTCAGTATAGTCACTGGAGGCCTATATACAGGCTCAATACAGGAACCGCTTGCTCGACGCGTTTCCCCCTGGCATGCAGTCCTGCCAGGGTTCCTCAGGAGCTCCCACAATGGGGTACAGAAAACTGGCCACAATCTGCCGCTCTGCCTCGGTCCTAATCCCCGCCTCAATTGAGGCGGGGATTAGGACCGAGGCAGAGCGGCAGATTGGGGTACAGAAAACTGGCCACATTGTGGGAGCTCCTGAGGAACCCTGGCAGAAAAACTTTTTTGAGCACTCCTTTACTCCCAGACTAGCTGCACTTTTAACTTAGTGCAGGGAGAGGAGGGCAAGCCAACGTTTGAGC